>NC_058414.1:78458807-78605309 GCF_002201575.2 Neomonachus schauinslandi | reverse complement strand
TTTTAAAAAAAAAAAAAAAAAAAAGAACTGAAAGGAATTTTTTGACCTGAACATAAAGCATCTATCTTTTGCTGTAAGTGATGAAAAAGCCTTGATAGAAATTTATTTTAATTAGTCACAAAAATCATTTAATATTTTTCTCAGAAACGAGGGCCAGCTAAGACCCTTCTGAGATTCCATAGTGTATATATTGACACTTTCTCTAAGCATACTCATTCTTTTTTTTTTTTTTTAACTTTTTTTTTTAAGGATTTTATTTATTTATTTGACGGAGAGAGACACAGCGAAAGAGGGAACACAAGCAGGGGGAGCAGGAGAGGGAGAAGCAGACTTCCCGCTGAGCAGGGAGCCTGATGCGGGGCTCGATCCCAGGACCCTGGGATCATGACCTGAGTTGAAGGCAGACGCTTAACGACTGAGCCACCCAGGCGCCCCTAAGCATACTCATTCTTGATCTGTTTTTCTCATGATATTATTATGCTTCATAACTATGCCATGGAGTTAATATTCTCTGAACAAACAAAAAATAACCCTGCCTTTATTCTGTGATTAAAAAGGCCCTAGAAAGGCAAACCCACGGGTGATCAATTAGAAAGAAAGTAATGAGAAGCTACCACTACATGTATTTCCATCCTTTTAAAATATTCCCAATACTAAACTACTTAATAAGCAAGCTGGTGCGGTACAGATCAAATATTTCATAATCTCACCTTTTGGAATGATCATCTTGTCATTCTTATCCAGGGCCTTGCCTTCCTAAACCAGAGGAAGTGCTTGGAGCCAATGTGTTCCTCTGTGTATCTAAAATTAAGTACCCAGTTGGTGGTTAAATTAAGATCTGACCTTGAACAACTGAAACATAAGCAGTTCCTGGCACACAATAAAGTATTACCCATGACTTCTCTAGACTCTCATCAAAAGAAACATAAGCCCACAGAGGTATAATAAGATTATCTGTGTCCTGATTGGTTCAAAGAGCGCTCATGAAAACAAATGATCTGCCAACCCAGCTGCAGTGAGGGGTCCTGCAGAGGGAACCAAGCAAAACCACTTCGGTAGAATTTTTACGTATCTTAAAATTAATTGTTTAAGAGACAAAACTGTGAGTCTGTGAGTCTGTGTGTCTACAGATCCAAATCTACTTGTAGTCAATTTTTAACACACACTATTTCTCATTCTTCATCTTTTAGACTCACGTCAAATCTCATTAAATACAATCTTCTTGGTGTATGAATTTACTGCCTTTCATTTGATTTGCGTTGCATACCTGCCAGTCTGATACACCGATGGGGATATGACATTCAGTGACATCTAATCTAATCAAGGATTTTTAGGTCAAGTTATAAAACATATAGTCTGAAAAAAAGTGAGCAGCTGATGTAAAGCAGCAGAAAAATCAGGATTTTAATTGGGGAGGGTTGTTTATTTCCTGTTTTAAAAAAACCCAATGCAATTGAGTGTCTTACTGATATTCTAATGAAAATAATCTGCCTTAAATTTGTTTTGACATGGCTCTTCTTGGATTAGCTTGGGCCACTGTCAGCATTCACAAAGCCATCTGGCTTCTGTCCCCAGCACTTAACTAAAACAACTCCTCTAAAGGGCGTCAATGTCCCCCTAGTGTCTAAAGACACTGTGTGTATTACTTTTCAGACCGTCTGTTAGATTTCTGCCGTCGGTCCCTCCCTTTCTCCTGAACTGACTACTCCCAGCCTTCGGGGAGAACTATATGCTTTTGTTTTCCTTCTGTCTGACCCATTTTTTGGACTTGGTGTCAATGAATAAACACATCAACTGTAGTGAATTTACCAGTTTTACTTTCAAACTTTGAATGTCATAAACATGAAATCAGAGGTCCTGGCTCTTCTTTGTGATAGAAGACACAATTATTCGTAAGTTTTGTACTTCAGTCATTCTCAGAGCAGACCTTGAGAAATATTATGTATTTATACCACTATTAACTGTATCTTGAAATGGTCAAGGTTGAGGGTTAGAACATTGTGCATGTTTTATAACTATTAATATAATTTGGAATTTTTCAATAAAAATTCTTATAAAAAACAAATGGCATTGTGAAACCCTTTAATTTTTATACAGTACGTTTTTAAACTAACAATATTAAAAATTCATATGAAGGCTTAGAGTACAGTGAAATTTATGGATAAAATCTATACCCAACATTTAAAAATGTGGTTTGGCACATTTCAGGGACATTTCTGCTCTTATACCAATAAATTTATGGCTGTTTTATCCATTTATATAATAGTTACTATAGATTTCCTTAGATCACACAATATTTAAAATAATGCTTAAAATAACAAAGGACAAAAAAGAGACTGGGTGCCAAATAAATGAAAATATGTTCCTGATGTCGTAGGCCCATGAACAAGTCTTACCTTACCACTTATTGTCTCTGTCACCTTAGATTTGCTGTTTAAATTTTTTGAGACTCAATTTTTTCATCTGAAATGAATAATAATAATAACCATAATAATGAAAATAATAATATAATGACCATGACACCCACCATTTTTAAGAGGCCTATTCCTCGAACAGTTAATCTTCTCTACACACATAATAAAGCATGTTTTGAGTAATTCAAATATTTAAAAGAATGATCTGTTCATATGCTTATAATCATTTCCATATTTGTCTGTTTTGGAAGTTGGCTTTTCCTGTTGATCTTCTCAAAATGGAAACAAAGTGAATCAGATTTTTGAACAGTGGACTTTGGGTTTGCCTGGAAAGAGTGTTTCAAGCAAAGAGTATGATCAAGCTGTGAATTTTGTATACAACTGCTGTTCTGAGGAAGGCACATATAATGATACTGACATCCAAATACATGTCCTTGTATCTTTATATGGCAAGAAATCCATGTCCTGTTCCACAATGATAATTATAGCAACTAAAATGAGGAGTCTTAGGTTGAAAGGGTTGAAGCACAGTGTCAGAAGGACTGTCCCTGGAAGCACCCATCTTATTTGGGGAATGAAGGATTTGGGTAGCATTGTACATTAACTTCCAGAAAGCACGTGGCTTCCTGGCCTTCATGTTTAAGGCACCTGCTGCTACTCACTCCTTACTTGCTCACAGGTACTACGTGTTCCTGAAAACATGGGTCTTGCAGGCCTTTGCCGGTGAGTTAAAAATACAGATCTTGCTAAGATTAGCCAAACAATCACATCCACCCCCACCCCGACAAAGCCATTTATCAGATTCCTTTCTGATCCGGCCCTTTCTTTATAAAAGCCTTATCAGACTGCAATTTTATCTTTGCCTTCTGGGCAAAATGGCATGGTCCAAACTCCTTGGAGAACGCTGCTTTGTTTTGTCCCATTATTTTGCAGTTTAGTAAGCAACATCTATGTATGTGTCACTTGGTTTCATTTTTACTTTGAAATACAGTATTTCCAATTTTCTCCTCCTTCTTCCTCCCTTTCTTGCACTTGTTCGTTATTTTGGTTGTGCGGGGTTGTGATTAAAAAATGCACATTTCATTTCAATTGTATATAAAACAGCAGAAAAATGTGAGAAAGACAAGAAATACTTTATTTCTGGTGTTCACCCAAGGACTTTGATAATTGGTGGTTTGCTTTCACCGTGCTTTCTACTGTTTTGTTTTGTTTCTCAGACTTAAAAACCGAACCTGTGAGTCAAATGGATCAGCACCACACTCCACCAGGGTGCTGACGTCACAGGCCTCTGAGGAAGCTGCATCCTTGGCATCGCTCCTGCCATCTTGTTTCCATATAGCAGCAAAGAGGCAAGTGACAAGAAAGCAGTTTTTAGTAAGGCACCACTGTAGATAGCACGCTAAGCCAATGGTGAGCAAAAAAGGGGAAGTGTTCTGTCCTGGCACTTAGTTATGCGCACTTTATCCCCGGTGTCTGCTAAAGTGCTCACCATGTTGGAAGCACACATGAAATATATGCTAAATGCTTTCTAAACACTGTGACTTGTTCATCTGGGTTAGAAGTTTTTTCTTTTCCTTTTTTTTTTTTTTTTTAAGATTCATTCATTTATTTGAGAGAGAGAGAGCGGGGAGGAGAGATAGAGGCAGAGGGAGAGAGAGTCTCAAGCAGACTCTGTGCTGAGTGTGGAGCCCAACATGGGGCTTGATCTCATGATCCTGAGATTGCAACCTGAGCCAAAACCAAGAGTCGGAAGCTCAACCGACGGTGCCACCCAGGTGCCCCCGCATTTATTTCTTATTTATTTTAACTAAAGTTTAATTCAATTAAAACTTAGTCATAGTAAATTTCAAGAAAGCAGGTTGATGTAATTAATTTTCACTACCATGGAAGACATTTCAGGAACATCAAAGAGAAAGAACCCTGGATTGAAAGAAGGCAGGGAATTTGGATTTTAGTTTCAGATGTGCCCATGTTTTTGTGAGTTAAGGCAAATCACTTAAATGTCTATGCCCTGGTTTCCACCTATATAATAATTCTGCTCTTGTTATTTCACATCATTCATATGAGAGTAAAATGAGAGCATAATTAGGAAGTTCTTTGAAAAAATAGTAATCACTCTACAGATCGAGTACTTACTATCATATTGTTCAGTTGGCCCTTGAAGGTTTGAACTGCATGGATCACTTATACATAGATGTTTTTAATACAATACCATAAATGTATTTTCTCCATAATATTGTCTTTTCTCTAGCTTACTTTATTATAAGAATACTATAGAAAACACATATAACATGCAAAATGTGTGTTAACTGTTTATGCTGTTGGTAAGGCTTCTGGTCAACACTAGGCTATTAGTGGTTAAGTTTTGAGGGAGTCAACAGTCATACACGGATTTTTGACTGCATGGGGGCTGGCGTCCCTAATCCCCATGTTGTTCAAAGGTCAGCTGTATTTTATTTTGGAGACCTAAAATGGACATTAAAGAAACTATCCCATTTGGCTGCCTAGTCTATACGTGGACACACACATTGTAATATACACAGAATGGTGCAGTGGTGCGAGGCCACATAAGGATATACATGTGGAGAGAGGTGGGACATGCAGTTCTGGTCCTTAAGAAGTTTACCATTGTGGGGTGGCTCAGTCAGTTAAGCATCTGACTCTTGATTTCAACTCAGGTCATGGTCTCAGGGTCGTGAGATCAAGCCCCATGTCAGGCTCTGCACAGAGCATAGAGTGTGCTTGAGATTCTCTCTCTCCCTCTCTCTCCGCCCCTCCCCCACCCACTGTCACTCACGTTCTCCCCTCTCTCAAAAATAAATAAATAAATAATAAAAAAAAAGAAGTTTACCATTGTGTAGAGAATAAATAAGTAGAAAAGAAGCCAGAATTGGGTAAGAGTGATAATGCATAAGTAGCCTTAGAGGAGAAGGCCAGAGAACAAAGACATACACATGTTTGAGTTTTAGAAAGAGAAAATGGCTTTACATCAATAGACCATCAAAGTACTTTGAGAGTATTTATTTTTCTTCTTGTCTTTTGTATATTGATCTCTTATCTATCCCAAATTGATTGGGATTGATACTCTTAGTATCTTATTTAAGATAAACATAATCATAATCAAGACTATATAATAGAACTTTATATTGGTAACCAAAGTAAAATTTGAATTACTGAAAATTCAGTATTGTATACTGTACTTTCTGAAAAGAAGGATGTTTTTCATGTGCACCTGTTATGTTTCAATGTTTTTGAAGCTACTAATGCATGAAATTCCATCAACTAATATTTGTTTATGAACAAGAACATTGTAATATTAATTGTTATATAAAAGTTATCTGAAGTTGGTAAAGAAAACTTACCATGTTAAAACCCAACAATCTCAATGTAAATCCACCCTTTCTACTATTAAAGACCCTCTTCTTGCTGCTCTTGCTTTCAGATCTTTATTTTTTTACACTTCAACTTTGACCCACTGTTTTGTGTGTGTTCAAATGATTTCAATATAAAAGGTAAGTTTGGTGATTCTTTGAGGAAACTAGAAAAACGTGATTATTTCTGCTAGACTTAGATATATCTCTAGTAAAACAGTATAAGTAATGGGACAGAATAGTCTGGATTTTCCAAAATGGTATTTCTACTAAATATTTGGCTTAGTTGTGACTTGATTTGAGGCTCTAATATGCAATTATCATACAAATAGGGCAATTCGCATTTCCTTCACAGGTCCTATAATATCAAAAATATTAAAATCAAGTTGAGTTTTGAGGGTTTCTTTTTTTTAAAGATTTATTTATTTATTTATATGAGAGAGAGAGCAGAGTGAGTGAGAGAGAACACAAGTGGGGGAGGAGGGGCAGAAGGAGAGGGAGAAGCAGACTCCCTGCTGAGCAGGGAGCCCAAGGCAGGGCTCCATCCCAGGACCCTGGGATCATGACGTTTAACTAACTGAGCCATCCAGGTGCCCCAAGTTTTGAGGTTTGTTAAGGTGTTTTTATGCAGCTTGGAATGTTTAGGTAATTTCCCAATCCTGAAGATCTGAACCATTTAGTCTCAGTGTAAGCAACTACTTTCAAGGGGACTTTGGGTGGGATAGAACAGTGAACCGATTCACCGGCTATGGAGCATCTTACAAAGTCAAGAATGGTAGGACACAGAGAAGTAGATGAATACAGGATTCTCACCCGTGCTATATTTGGCAAATATTTGCTGAGCATGTACTCTGCCAGGTACTGCCCTAGGCCCCCAATGACCTACCAGGTCCCTATTCTTGAAGTATTTACTTTTACGTTGGTGAAGTAAATATTAAACAAGAAAATAAGTTGTAGTAAACTTTATGAAGAAAATGAGCATGACAATCGTTGGTAACAAATATGTCACATAGGAATCCCCACAAGTAATGGATCAGTTTGGGGACTTAATTCTAGTGCTTACTAAATTGGGATTTAGGGAATAAGGAGGCGTTTCCTGTTTCAAACAAGTTGTGTGTTTCTTTAATCACTTAACAAGGTTAAGCAGTTTATTTTTCAGAAAATTTAACCAGAAAAAATGAGTCTCCGAGAGGGGGATTTGGTACCCAATTCAAGTACAAGATTATTTGATTTCTGTATTGAGATAATTATATCCCGCAACTGAAAAACACAAGGAAATGCTAACACATTCCTATATCCATCTGTTCCTTCACTAGGATAACACTATTTAGATTATTACAGCTAAATAGAATGGTGTGTTATTTGGGAGGGCAAGTCATCCCTCATCATTTTTCTTTTAAAAATATTTTTGTTATGGGGCACCTGGGTGGCTCAGTCGGTTAAGCGGCTGCCTTCTGCTGAGGTCATGATCCCAGGGTCCTGGGATTGAGCCCCACATTGGGGTTCCCTGCTCTGCGGGGAGCCTGCTTCTCCCTCTCACACTTCCCCTGCTTGTGTTCCCTCTCTCGCTGTCTCTCTCTGTGTCAAATAAATAAAATCTTAAATAAATAAATAAATAAAATATGTACTCATTCTTACTTAGTCTCAAAATCATACATTCCCTTATTCGATAAGTCTTTTCAGAGCAGTGCTATGTGCCAGACATACTGTTCAGGATACAGGAATGAATAAAATATATTACCCTCTGACATACAGGGATTTTTATCTGTTGGAGTATTGGCTTGAATTGAACATTGGGTTTATGAGAGAGGAGACCAGGATGGAGCCCAAGCAGCTGGAAGGATAGAGTTACCATTAACTAAGATGGAAAATGTTCCAGAAGGAGCAGGTTTAAAGAGGAGGAATAGGAGCTCAGTTTGGATCATGTAAAGCTTGAAATACCTATTAAAGTCCAAGAGGAAAAGTTCAATAGGCTGGTGAATGTGAGTCCATATTTAGGGAGGTGGGGGGAAGGCTGAGCTGCAGAAATAAATTAGTGATATTTAAAGCCATGAGGCTAGATGAGCTCACCAAATGAATACCTGTAGATGTAAAAATAAATACATTCAAGGGATGAGGCCTGGGGTTAACCGAAGCTTCAAGATAGAATGCAAGCCAAGGGAAGAAAAATATTTGCAGCATGAGGGAGTGACCAACTGTATCAAATTCTGCTGCTAGGTCAAGTAAGATGAGGACTAAGAACTGACCATTGGACTCAGCAAACTTTAGGTTTGTTTTCTATTCCAAAATCGTCTCAGTAACCATCCAGGCTTCCTTTTGTGATTTCCCGTCTCTCTCCCACTCTGCCCCTCTTCTCGGTATGGGGAAGGGAGACAGTGTTCTTATGTTTGGGGGATTATAGGACCCATATGTAGCTCCTTCAATCGGGGAATGTTGCTTCCTTTTCTTATACCTTTTCTCTCTGAAAAATGTCTCTCTGCTCATTTTGTTAGCCTTATGTTGAATAAGGGACATGGATTTGTAAAAATCAGTTCTTTTAAAGTTTATACTAGCAACTGCTTTAGAATGAGACAATGTCATATAATAGACATTTAAGTAGAATTTACAATTTTACTAATTCCTTAGAAAATCACCCAGTGCAGGATGAGCAAGTGGGTGAGGTGCAGGGCAGGACCAGAGCGCTAAGCACCACACGTGAGGGCTTTTGGAACTGTTCAGAGTTTTGCTGCACTTCATGGCCCTCACTTCTAGCTTCTCCTCCGAGCTCATTCCCCACGATAGCTCCTCCCATAACCTGAGATCAGAAATGGCTGGGACATTTGGAAATGGGTCCATCTCTTACCTCTTTTGATCTTCCCTTTCTCAGCGAGAATATTAAAATGAGGCCTGGAATTAGATGAGCTGTTTCCCTTTCAATTTTAAGAATCTATAATGCTTTCTACATTTTATGTTCTATAGCTTGAACAGTCTTTACTTTTAAAGTTTCAGATTCTGCTAAAATATTCTGTGTGTGATGTTGGCCATTCCTTCGCCTTCTATCTGACTTAGATTTTAAAACAGGCTATTTGGGGGATGCCTGGATGGCTCAGTCGGTTAAGTGTCCAACTCCTGGTTTCGGCTCAGGTCATGATCTCAGGGTTGTGAGGTCAGGCTCTGCGATCAGCTTGAGTCTGCTTAAGACACTCCCTCTCCCTCTTGCCCTCCCCCCTTTCTCTCTCTCAAATAAATAAATAAATAAATAAATAAATAATCTTTTTAAGA
The DNA here is from genome assembly GCF_002201575.2 of Neomonachus schauinslandi. Lineage (NCBI taxonomy): Eukaryota > Metazoa > Chordata > Mammalia > Carnivora > Phocidae > Neomonachus > Neomonachus schauinslandi. Next base: position 78,596,263 of record NC_058414.1, on the reverse strand, counting down.
AAAACAGGCTAACAGATTAGCCCTTAAATAGCATTTACATCCTACATTACCATTGAGCTGAGCAATCTAAATGCAATGTGTTTCCCCTTGAATAGTACTGCATTCATTTATTTACTAGGCATGGATTTATTAGCTATGTGCCAGGTACAACGGTAATCTCCAAGGCAGTTCTTCCTAGAGAGATGGCCAAAAGAGGGTGATATTTAGTTTCCAGGAGGGGACAAAGAATGTGTCACAGAGAAGATAAGGGCTTGAGCTGAGAAGGATGAGAAGGACTTTTTTTTTTTTAATAATCTAAAAAAAGGATAGCCATTCCAGGCAGAGATAACGCACATAACTGAAGGAAAATGGCATATGTGGGAGGAAGGTCACAGAATGCACTGAGGAGCCTGTAGTAAATGAGCTGGAGTTTTTGGCAGGAGTCGGCATATGGAGAACATTATATACTAAACGAGGTAAGTTATGTTTTATTTTATTTCTTCCTCCAGGGCAGTGGAATTGACAAAGGACTTACTCCTGGGCATTAACTGGGGTGTGTGGTATTGTTCACCAGAGTCTCAAAGGCTGTGTGTATATTCTGAACATTGAATATGCACTCCCTTGGGGCATTCCAGTATAACCCCACCTCCCATCCTCACACATCCTTCCCTTCCAAAAAGCCATAATCCTCAAACGCTGTGGAGTAAGTTTGTCCAAATGTGTCAGAGTCTGAGAACCACTACAGGAGGCAAGAAGGAGCCACAGGAGCATCTGAGGTAGGAAAATGTCATGATCTGATTTGATGATTTCTCCTCCCTCTTCTAGTTTTGCAGGTATGTTACCATTAAAATTGAGATGTAGATTCTGTTTGGAATTTAATAGGATGTGTTCTGTTCACAAATGGGTGTGGAACGAGAGCAGCATGTCTGGCCCAGCGTTGCCCAGAATGCATGACTGGAGCAGTCAAAAGGCTCTTTTCAGTTTGTTAACCAATCCATTTGCTTTACCTAAAAAGTTCACTTATATTGTTTTTAAATAGTTTGCAGAAATCTTTTGAAAAATACCCTCGAAGTCTCACATTTTTTCCTCAAAATCTGTCAGACTTCGGAGTGACAAAAAGGGAAAAACTATGTAAACATATGTGGTAAATTCCCAACTGCACTTCAACAGTAACAAAAGAAAACTTTCGTTTTACAAAATAATTTGTTGAATAATTTATTAAGTAGCAAGTTATCCTTATAATGTGATATGCACACAACTAAAGCTCAAGTAAAGGACTTGTCGGAAACCTATCTTTTGGGCAGTGAAGCTCACAAATTCCTTAGAATGAAATGCATTAAAAAAGAGGAAGACAGAAATAATGAAAATACAACCTTAGGACTTAAGTTGGGCAGGATCCTCCTCCCCCGGCTTGGAGCCTAGGTGTCTGAAGAAGAGCTTTTTATAACCACACAGTTGAATGATCTTGTCTTGCCTCCCCTCTTACTAAAACAATGCCGAAGGGGGTCAGATGCTAAAGTGAGGCTGTTATGTGGTCAATTAATTATTGATGATATTCTGGTTTCTGACTTTAAAGAGTCAGGAAGTTAATGGACTTTCTTCATGGCGGCTCACAGCCCTCCTGTAGCTTTCTACCATCTAGTGAGAGTCATTTCCTTGGAGCAGTGCTTAAGTATATTGTGGAACACAGATGCGTGGAGAGAGAAGGAACACCTCCTCCTCCACAAAGAGCTGAAGGAAGCCTGTGGGAGACAGATACCACCTGGCTATCGACCGAGTTATTGGTAAATAAAGGCCATTTCTAAACGGAGATCAGTTCCCCCAAAACAAGCTGAAGCTGCGCCTGCATTGAAGGACAGCACCATCTAGTGGGAGGAGAGTCACACAGGCGTGGACACCCATTGGTATGCTTTCCAATTCTGTATTTTGAACACTTTTCTAAGACTTAGGGGTGCATTGTGAATACAGCAGTCTCTTTTCATCACCGGCTTACCCAGATAGTCTCCAACTGAGCCTCAACTCTGCATTTTGCAATGGTTTGCCACCTAATAGTTAGAATGATGGCCAATGTTTATTGTGGTCTTGTTGTAACGAAGTATTAGGCTGTCCTTTCCCCAGGGTTTCTGTGTACAGTTGTGCAGGCTGCGCCCTGCACAGGGATGCCTTGGGTGAAGGCACCAAGGGAATGAAATCATCTTCATCTCCACTCATTGATATGAGTGCTCTGGCGAACGGTTGTGCCTGCCTGGAGAGAGGGTCAAAATTTTCTAAATTGCACAAAGGTTCCGTATAATGCAGACCTGTATGTGCATTTAATCCTCACAACACTCCTGCAAAGTAGGTGTTATATTATCACGGTCCTTTCTCAATGGGGAAGTAAGCCTCAGGAAGGGTTAAGTAAATTGTCCAAGTTCTCATAACTATGAGGGGCAGAGCTAGGATTGTAACCCAGACGGACTTGACCATATGCTAAGAGACCTCCTGGAAGTGCGAGTGTGAGTGTGAGTGTGAGTGTGTGTGTGCGCGCGCGCAGGTGCTTACATGTCAGATCACTGTCTCCATCCCCATGCTGGAGCGAGAGATGTAGTGCAATGTCTTCTCACTACTGAGGAACTCCTGCTCAAGTGGCCCAAAGCAGCGGCCAGCTCAGAGCTGTCCCTGTGCCTGGCAAGTTTGATTGAATGGCTGCTTGGCTCAATGACTCAAGCACCTCAACAAGTAGCTAAATCAAAAACACATCGAGCATTGCATTGGAGAACCCAGGGTTGCCATGCACCTCAAGACTTCCCCTGCTACTTTAGCTTAACTTGTATGCTCTCTGCACAGGCTATGCACATTCTTCCCCCATGTCTTACTCACACTGTCACCCATCTCCAATGTCCTTTGTCGTCACTCCCCAACTCTGTGTATAGAAGTCCTGCTCCTTTCAGACCCACCTTCACTCTTCCTTCTCCACTTCTATGACGTTTTCCCAATCCTGTCAGAGTCCATCTTCTTTTCTTCTTTATTTTCTGATTATATATTTTTTGTTTGCCTTATACTGAAATTAGCTATGTGCATTTCTTACATTGGGTTTTTATCTGTAACCTCTGAAGACACAGGATGTAACCTGTAGGATTTGTGCAAAGCAGGAGTGCAGTAAATGGGAATTAAATTAAAGGCCTGGGGACCTAAACAAAAGCAAAAAAACCCTGCAGCTTCACCATGTTTCATGTTCTCATTTAAACTAAACGTCTAAATAGGCATTTCATAACACAGGGAATGAGAAGCTGGGAGTCTGAAGGCAAATCCACAATGCATTCTATAATATAATAGATTTGTTTTTAATAAAGACCCAGTGAATAATTTAATTAGTGTGATTTGCCATAATTAACTCAGCTCCCAGGAGCCAAACAAGTTATAACTGCAAATCTCTTGGTAGCAGGCAGGTTGCAACTAGTTCAGAGTTAATTTTTAACTTTCACTTTGGCTGACTGTCTATTAGACACTCAGGCTAAAGTTAAGCAAAAATTAAGTAGAAGAAAGAAATAGAAAAGCCATTCTGAATATTTCTGAGAATATTTATAGAGAATTCATTTTACATAGAAGTGAATTGGTATTAAAAAAAGACTTCAGAGAACAAACGTAACTATTATAACCTCTGCAGTGAGTCTATGGCAATGTAGAAATTTAACGATATTCATTTAAAAAATAAATTTAAGATTCTTCTTCTTTAATTCTAACTAAAAAGATATTTTTATCTAAGATTCTTTCCCAATTAAGCTTTGCCATTATTAAGGAAGACATATTACAATGGAATCAATGTATTCAAATATAACTGGTAAAATAAACATGACCCCCATTTTCATATATTAGACAACACTATTAGTACTGTTTCTTGTTTCTTACCTTTGCATATAAAATATCTTGAATATAAATTGTGTTATCATAGATTTGTATTAAGAAAGACAAAACCGGATATGTCAGATAAGAAATAGGAGAAATAAGACTTCATAAAGTTTACTGATGGCAACGGTTCAGTTGCCTGAATATCTACAAGAGGGAGGGTGGACTATAAGACAGAAAATTCTAACCATGCACACACAGGTTTCACTGAGAAAGGAAAGGGCGAGGCATTGAATGAAATTTCTGTAGTTCATAGCAATCTCTCTCATGAGCTTTAACATTAAAAGGACATATCCAAAAGATGGCCAAGGTCCCTATAATGCAGATACATATATAGATAATGTTAGGAAAACTAAAGCCTCAAATTAACTGAGCTCCCATGCATGCATGCATGCATGCATGCATGCATGAATGAATACTAAAAATATAGAGATGACTGTTTAAAGAACAGTTCTTTAAAGAGAAAGATAAGTAGAAGTAGGAAAGAGAGGTATGTTCACAGTTTAGGAGAACAGAAAATATTAAAATAACAGGTATGTAGGTCAAAGCAAGTTATCTCCTGGAGACTGAAAAACACCCAGTTCCGATCACAGAAATACTGCTGGTAAAGTTGGGAGCAAGACAGAGAATGAAAAAGGCATAAGGTGACTTTGGATGGTTAAATGCTGTGGTGATTTTTTTTTTTAACTGATGTAAAATATAAGCAGCGAATCTATGAGCAGTTAGGACAGAAATAGATTATCCAGTATGGATTGTGAATAACTTTTATCATATGAACCTTACTTTACCATTCATGTACCCTTTTATTTATCCAATATTATAAAAACGATTTCTAAGTTGTTTAGAAACAACTAATGCTAAATGCTTGGCATTTTTTCCCACAAGGAACACTAGCTCGTAAATGGAGGTCATAATTTCCACAAGGCCTTCAACAGAAACTCACCTAGGAACCCTAAGGATGAGGTAAAGAAACATGGATGAAGAAAAGGTTAGTGGGTTCAAGACTGAATAACCAGACCCAAAGAAAATCTTACTAAAAGGCTGATGTCGATTTGACCTTGTTGTTCAAGAAGTTCCCTGTCTTTATTAACATTTTAAGTTATATTGCCATGAGCAGAAAATTTGGGGGTTTTCCAAACCTGGGAAGGAGAGAATTATTGTAGAAAGAATTCGAGTTGACTTAGGATGATAAATAGAATAGGACAAAACTGCATGAATTAAAATGGATCGGAATAAAAAAAGTGGAACTAAAGTAAAAGTGCATATAATTATGATGGGGTCACCTGTCTTAAATGAACCCAAAATCGGGCCTTAAGTTTTCTGAAAGCTGTTAAGGGAAACCAGGTCATTTATAGAACTATTTAATGTAAAACACAGCGCTTGGTTCTAGAAGGGTGACAGTGCTAATAATATTATAGTGAATAATAGTAAAATAGTGAACTACATAGTGAAAATAATAGTGAAACATATCTCTGGAAATAATAGAACACAAGTGCCCATGTTCTTATCAAAATACAAAATTATCTCAATATGCTAGAAAGATGGGGAAAATCAAACAATGGAATTTATCAAGAACATAGTAAAGCCATACATTGAAGCTCAAAATATTAGTCATAGGTCTGTGAGGTAAAAACCCGCCAATAATATGGAAAAAAAAAAAAACAACAACAACCCAGAGATTTCAGTTGGTGAATTAAGTATGAGTTAGTTATGCTATAGCTATTTTTTACAACTATAATCGTAAACTTATAGGACATTAATAAAAGAATAGTTTTCCAATCAAAATAGATGACAATAAGCTTTCTGGTTTGAACATGGGTAATACGTTTGTTATTTTTTTCTTTTTTTTCCTGGAAAATTATGCCAAAGCAACAAGGAGAATGACCACAAGACAAATGTAAACGTCATTCTTAGCAAAACCAGACTAAAATAATTAGTAGACTTCACAAAAAAGTAAGGGCTGCTAGAAGCATAAAGACTAGAAATAAATCTTTGCAGGAGGATGTAAAAAGAAGTACAGAACAGCCAGAAGGCCGGTGGCAGCCGATCTTAAAAACACCAGCACATACACATTTTCTAAAGGTGAAGCCCTCACGTTCAGATTGAGTTCTGTAGTAAAAGCTATTACCTTTGACTGTAGCAATAAGTGTGGTGTCTAAAGACAGGACGGTGGTGGCACAAACTCTTCTTGTATCTGGTTTGGTTCAGAGAACCAGAGGGAGGGAGCTACACCAAGAACCACACAGAGGAGTGATAGTTGCAGGAAGCAATCTCTCTGTCCTTTCCCAAACATAGTCAGCCCAGGAAAATCCAACTTATTTTAAAATGATTAATAAATACCGAAATCTTATAGGATAGAGGTAAATACAATGAAAGATAAGGATGAGAGTAGCAGAACTTTCCAACAGATAAATTACACTCATACAGAAGGTGTTGCCATTGAATAGATGAAAATTATGGTCATCTATTTTATCATTAAGTGAAGTAACAATGACACAATTTCATCAGTGAAAAGACTATAAAGTAGAAATGTGAGAACTAAGTGAACAGATGGAAATAGAAAAGCAGAAAGTAAACAACAACAACAACAAAAAACCAGCAAGCTTTTTTGATCAAATTTGGAAGACTTCTCTAGGGAGGGTAGACCCTGAAGAGGACACAGTGTGAAATACAGGGGATAAAAATGAGAAAAGAAAACAAAATAGAATGACAAATTTAAAAGCATTAAAAAGGATAGTAGAGTATATATCTATATATCTTCATGTTTAAAACAGTCAAGGTCCAACAAACGCATAGTCAGAGACTCTAAAGGAAGAAGTTAAAAAAAAAAAAAAAGCAAAACAAGAATTGAAAGACATAAATAAAAACTTCCTGAAAGAAAAGATTTAAATATAAGTAGCTACAGGATGCACTGTGTGTCAGGGGAAAATGACCTAAAAAGTTAATACAAAGGTATAATCTACTAATGCTACTGGATTTTAAAGATAAAGAAAACTGTGTTGCTAGGGTAAAAAAAAAAAAATATATATATATATATATATATATATATATAAAGGGAATAGCAATCTGACATAAAATTTCTCCAAAGCAGCACATAATGATCCTCAAGGGAAAAAACCATGAGCCAATAATCTTGTATCTGGTCACACTGTCCCTTAAGGATCCACTTGTAAAATTCAAAAAATACTGTATATTGTTCCGATGAGACCTTCTTAAAGAAACTGCTAAAGGATTAATTTAGCCAAAACAATAAATGACTGGGGTAACTTTGACATATGGATTAGCAGAGAATATTGAAAAAAATATTCACTGTAGCACTAGTAATAAAAGCAAGGTAGGAATTAGAGTTACAGAACAGAATGTTGATGTTACATACCCTGACAACATAGAAATGATACAGCTAACATAAATTTGGGACAGAAAGGAACAGAAGGTTAGTGCAGTATTAACTGCCTCGGTGTGGCTGGGAATAAAATGATAAAAAGTAAATTTGACATACCATATCATGGAAGTATAAAAACATGTAACATATAAAGGTGAACACAGAGAAAAGTAATATTTTTTTTTACTAAAATTGAGTGGTAGAGAAAACCCAGGGAGGCAGGGGGTGGGTGGGGTGGAAGAAGGAACATGACTATTTCATCAATTTTTTCCTAGTAGGGAACTAACAGCAACTGTTAAAAAATTGGAAACCAAGAGAATTATGTAATATTACAAATATAAAGTCAACCACTAAATAAAAAATGCATGTTTTTCTAAATGTGTGATGACCTACCTGAGAAATAAAAGCTGACCGTGTAGGAAAAGGTGTTTTTAAAAACTACAAAAATTAGAGCAAATACACCTGTTATATCAGTAAATGTAAATGAGCCTAACTTATTGATTAAGGAAGAGGATCAATTTCACACATTCATGGAGAATTCTTACCTTTCTCTCCATATTTTTTTCCCATTTGTGTCGTAAATAGAGCCCAAGGGAGCTGGAAGTTAACAGAGTAGGATGTGAATCCAGTAAAGTATCTGAGACTGAAATAGAAAAAATAAAAGAGTACTGTGAAGGAAAATGAGACTGGAAGTACTTAAACATGATACGAACCACCCATTACTGGATAAGACATGACTCTGTTCTTCAAGAAAAAAATACTATTTGATACAAGTTCTTTTGAACAAAGTACAGTGGGTTAAGGAATTAACTGCCTCGTTGTATGAATGAACTGCTAGAGTAAATAGAGATTACTAAAAAACAAATAAACACTAAATAGTACAGCCTCAGGCCATTTAGGCTTAAAGAGGAAAATATGCATGTGAAGAACAGAGAATAGCGTATGCAGGATCTTCTGGACTTGTCTTCAGAGCCTTCTTCAGTGTTTTCCTTCCGTGATCTTTAAGTCTGAAATACTGACGATAAAACCAGAATATTGGTGGTAAAAAAGAGAATGTTTTATGGTTCTCAAATCTCACCTCTTCCATCACTTCCAATTTCTGATGACTCCCTCAGTGCACTGACAATCTGGCAGTTGACTCAAGTCTATTTGTCAGGTTTGCCTACAATACCACTAGCTCCATAGAGAGCGCTGTGGGAAAGTACAAGAAGTAAAAATCTGGTTTTTGCTCTCAAAATTAGCAAAGAGGAAGCAGAAACTAAACTATTTCTAAATTTAGTGGTGTGCTGGTGATGTTTTAGTTTGCTCACTTTTCTGAGGTATAATTGACAACATTGTATATATTGAAGGGTGCGATGCGATGATCTGATATATGTACATATTGTGAAATGATTATCACATTCAAGGTAATTCATACATCTATCACCCATACCTCACGTCGCTACCTTTATTTATTTATTTTTGGTGAGAAGACCCTATATAAAGGGCAAATAAACACATGAAAAGATGTTCCACATCAACAAGCCATTAGGGAAATGGAAATTACAACCACCATGAGACATAACTCTACACCAGTCAGAATGACGAAAATTAAAAACAAAAATAGTGACAACACTAAATGCTGGCAAGGACGTGGAAAACCGGATTACTTGTGCATTTCTGGTAGGAATGTAAAATGATACAGCCACTCTGGAAAACAGCTTAATAGTTTCTTAAAAACTTACACATGAAATTATAGTAGACCCAGCAATTGCACTCCTGTGTAGTTAATTATACCAGAGAAATGAAGACATATGTTCACTCAAAAATCTGACCATGAATGTTCATAGCAGTTGTCCTTTGACAGGTGAGTAGTTAAACAAACTGTGATACATCCATACATTGGAACACTACTCAGCAATAAAAAGGAACAGACTATTGGTACATCTACTATCTGGATGCATCTCCAGAGAATTATTCTGAGTGAAGACAGAGAATCCCAAATGGTTATATACTGTGTGATTTCATTTATAGAACATTCTCGAGATGGAGAACAGACTGGTGGTTGCCCGGGGTAAAAGGGGGTGAATGAGAGGGAAGTGGAGTAGCTATAAAAAGGCAACATGAGAGGGGCGCCTGGGTGGCTCAGTTGGTCAAGCATCTGACTCGATCTCAGCTTAGGTCTTAATCTCAGGGTCATGAGTTCAAGCCCCGTGTAAAAAAAAAAAAAAAAAAAAAAGGCAACATGAGAGATCCTTACGGTAAAGGAAATGTTCTGTGCCTTGACTATCCTGACGAAAATTAAAAGCAACTTAATTCTAAATAACAGTCAAAACTGTTGAGGCTTTCTATGTGCAAGTGTGATAAATTGCTCCCAAACTCATCTGACCTCCACTAAGCACAGCACATATTCATCTGCTGTGCCCTTGGAGGCTTTCAGATATTCTTGGGTTTTTTTTGTTTTTTAAAGATTTTATTTATTTGACAGAGAGAGAGATAGTGAGAGCAGGAACACAAGCAGGGGGAGTGGGAGAGGGAGAAGCAGGCTTCCTGCTGAGCAGGGAGCCCGATGCGGGGCTCAATCCCAGGACCCCGGGATCATGACCTGAGCCGAAGGCAGACGCTTAACGACGGAGCCACCCAGGCGCCCCCAGATATTCTTGTTTTAATAGGAAAATTTTATTTTTTTATTTTTATTTTTTTAAAGATTATTTATTTATTTGACAGAGAGAGACACAGTGAGAGGTAACACAGCAGGGCGGGTGGGAGAGGGAAAAGCAGGCTTCCCGCCGATGCAGGGCTCGATCCCAGGACCCTGGGATCACGACCTGAGCCGAAGGCAGACGCTTGACGACTGAGCAACCAAGGGCCCCTAATAGGAAAATTTTTAAGTGTTTATTTATGACCTACAAATAGAAGTCAAAACAAATACCATTACAACTTATATTGACCTGAATGCCCCAGAATGCAGTCTTGAACAGCTAGGGGTTCTTGAACCACCTGTCAGGAAATGATGACTTAATCCAACCATTGTGAGCTTCACAGATGGACCAGTGAAGCTGAAGGAACTGCCTAAGCCATAAAGCTGGTAAATTGCAGAACTACATTCCTGCTTAGAATCCTTTTCAGTTCGCAATGATTTGGAAGAAAAGACCATAGGGGAGAGGTATACATATGAGAATGGGAATGGGAAATGGGCAGGGCTGAAAAAGTAATGATATATAAGCCCACTTGCCTCTTCTAAATAAAGGATAAGGAGGGAGAAATTGCTTAGTATCTCCCTTGCAGTGTGTCCCTTGCAGAACTAATACCCACTCAGACCATCATCTGTCAAGGTAGGTGGGCTCAAGCCCAGGGCTAGAGGTGAGCGGGCGTACCTGCTGGAGTAAGTGAGGACATAGGAAGTCAGTTTCTTACTATATTCAGCTTTTCTTGCTCATGCCTAGAATATCCCAGAAATAAAGGCCAGTCAAGAAGGCATCACGTGAAGAAAAAAAAAAAAAGCATCACGTGACTGCCAACTAGTACAGTGTCCTGGCAGCTTTCTTGGAAGGGACAGTCTGAGACTTATGAGCATGGTGTGATGGTCTGAAGAAAAGCACTACCACCCATGACAATGGCAGTAGTTATAAGCTTTCCGTATTGTTGACAAAGATCCCTGAGATGGGGGGAGGGGGGAGAGAGAGAAAGAGAGGGGACAGGGGCAGAGGGAGAAGCAGACTCACCATCTCCCTCAAATAAATAAATAAGAATTTCATTATCAACCCAGCTTTAATTCCCAAGAGCTCCATTATTTGCAATATATAATATTACGCAATTTATAATATGTAATATAAAATGTAGTAAAAAACAGGGATCTTCTTATACATTCAGGCAACTTGCCTCTCTCCATTACAAAGTAATCCTGTAATATAGACGTATTACAAAATATCCCAAACTGCCTCTGTTTTCCGTAGAAAGCCAGTTATGACTTCATAATCCATGCAGTCAGGACCCTGAGCCGAAGGCAGATGCTTAACCAACTGAGCCACCCAGGCGCCCCTAGAAATCTTTATTGCTCAATCCTTCCATAGGTTCTGTTTTTCAGTAGAGATACCTGTGTTTAACCTCAATGTTAAACTTATCCTAAATCTGGGTGGCAGTGTCGGATATCGGATATCTGCCTGTCCCCTAACTTCTAGTGATTTTCTAGCACTCTTTGTTGTTCCTTGGCCCTGCAGTGTCGGTAACTCAAATACATGGAAGCTGACAGGCACTACGATAAAACTTGGTAATGGCTTTCACCTAAGTTCTACCCCAATTTAGAGTGAGGTTCTAAAAACCACCATATAGAAAACATATCGAAAATTATCTGGTTATGGATGCTTTTTACAAATATCCGTAACATAGATAGAAAAGCCTGGAAAAAATCCAAAATGTTTTGAATATGCCTGATGTGAATGGAGGCACAAGAGATGGGTAATATCCAAACAATTCAAATTTTAATATTTCGGTCTAAGAACTAACTTGAAAAAAAAAATGATTTTCTTTCTTGCTAAGTCTGGGAGAGGAAAGAATACTCCCTGAGGGGACATTATTTTTACCCCTGCTCCCTGACCATGAAAACTAAGAGTAAACTGGCCAAGGTAGTACTTATCTCCTCTAGATTATTAGGAATGAGCCCCTTGTGCCCTGAAAATTGAGATGCTTTCTTCTTTTTCAGCCATTTGTTTTCATGCCCCCTTCAAGTAACTGGTTGGGGAGCATAGCTCCAGAGCCCTAGATTCTAGAGAAACACTTTAACTACCTAACTTTGGTAAGACCCAGCCCTTCACAGAAGAGCCTCTGTCATTAAGAAGCAGGTAGAAGGTCATAACTCTTCCAGTTACTTAATTTTGGGGAAACAAGACCTCCTTATGGGATAGGCTGGGGTCCTCCACAGCATATTGTGTAAAACTTGAGATCCAGATTTTAGTTCTAAGTCACCTGGCCTGCTCTAATTTTGTTTACAGAACTTCCTAACATCTGTCTCCTTCCTTAGGAGGATTCTAACACTTACCCTCTGGGAACTCTCTCCCAGCTGAGACTATCATGCATTTGATGTCCTTGCTACTCACAATAAGATATTCCCAAATCCCTTTCTGATATCACAGGTGCCAAGGTTGATTTCTTTGTAGCGAATTCTACTGTCACCAGCCATAGGACACCACTATCAAGCCCCCTCCATACGTAGCCTCGCACTGCAAGGGATTTGCCTCAGAAAACCAACACATCTTCCCACCACATAGAAATGGTTAGCTATGCAGTACCTTAGCCAGGATCAGCTAGGTCTGTCTAACTGTGGTGTCTTCAGCAATAACGGTACGGCAGAAGCCTGAACTCCCAAAGCTACAACAAATGAAAACACATGCATCTTTTATAATCACATGATTCTACATTCTAGAACACATCCACAATGACAAAAATTCTTAGAATCTGGAGGGACAAAGAATAAAGTTTGTGACCTCATAAACTTCCATTCATCTAAGTTCCGGTGATTATTTCAGTGTTAATCTGGTTTGAAAAATAATGACATTTCCTCTCAATCCTAATATCGTTTCCTGAATCTAGTGTGTCCAAATATAAATGTCACTGTTGCAGGAGCAAATTGATGCATCAGATGGTTTGTTCCAGTTCAGTAGTTTGTATTTTTGTATGTGTATACATCCATACACATGTCTGCTTGTATCTTTAGAATGCCATTAATACGTGCATGTGTGTTAATATATATTTCCTCTGTCCTGAATTGTCATGGTGAATGATTTAAATATTAGAAGTTAGAAATTGTGATGGAAGTTATGGTGAAGCCTAACTAATTCTTGAGTAATCTGGGCTGGAAAGATTATGACCCCCATAATGGGAATATGAAGCTGAAAAAACATGATCCTCATGGCTCATATTTCTAGGGACAGCTATCCTAATAGAAGAGAGGAACATATGATCAAATAAATCTATTACTCAATGTTAGTTTATAGGACTGCTGTAACAAAATACCATAAACTCAGGGATTTAAACATCATTAAAAGTATTAGCTCATCTGTCTGGAGGCTAGAAGTCTGAGATCAAGTCAGAGTTGGTTTCTTATAAGGGCTAAGAGAATTTGTTCCCTGCCTGTCCCCTAACTTCTAGTGATTTTCTAGCACTCTTTGTTGTTCCTTGGCTCATAGAAGCATCATCCCTATCTCTGCCTTCATCTTTGCATTACGTTTGCCATTCTTCCTGTGTACATTTCTGTGTCCACATTTTTCCTTTTAATAAGGACATCAGTCGTATTAGACAAGGGCCCACTCTAATTACCTCATCTTAACTAATTACATTTGCAATGATCTTATTTTTATATAAGGTCACATTTTCAAAATATGAATTTGGGGGGACATAGTTCAAGCTACAACACTCAGTTGTAGGTTTTGCATATCTTCAACTAACTATTGTGAAATTATTCCCTAAAGTGATTATACCAGTTCACTCCCACCAGCAGTGTATGAGTTTTCCTGTTGCTCCACATCCTTGCTATCACTTGGTATTGTTGGTCTTTAATTTTTGTTCATAAGATGGCAGTAAAATTATAGTTAATTTGGATTTTATTGATTATTAGGGAGGTTGGATCTTTTTCATGTTTATTGACTGTTCCTGTCTCTAGTTCTGTCAATTGCCTATTCATTTCCTTTGCCTGTTTTTCTATTGTATTCATTAGAAATATATTTATTGAGTGCTTATTAGGTATGAGGTACTATTTTAGGCATTTCAGATATGGTAGGAAAAAATTTCCACTGCATATGGTTTATATATTCTAGAAAGTGTGATGCACAGTAACAAAATAAGTAAGATAATTAGATAGCATATTAGAAGGGGATAAAGACTATGAAGAAAACAAAACAGAGAAGAACACAAGGAGTGCATGGTAATTTGTGATTTTAAATCTCATGGCCTGGGCAGGCCATAATTAGAAGGTAATATTTGAGCAAGGACTTGAAGGAGTTGAAAGATGGAGGCATGTACCCATCGGGTGGAAGGGTTTTCCAAGAAAAGGGTTAGAAGAACAGCTACCTAAGCAGGGAGAGGGGAATAGGAGGTCAGGTCTGAGAAATGAGAGGCTGTGGGGCTAGCTGGTGCAGGACCGTATAGGCAGATGAAAGGACTTTGATTTTTATACCTTGAGTGAAAAACCATGCGAGAATTTTGAGCACAGTACGTTCTAAAAGGATTATTGTAGTTACTTGTTTGAGAATAATAACCATGAAATAAAAAATTAAATGACAATCACGTGTGTGGTACTGTGTTCCATGCACTGAGCCAGGCGCCTTACATATGTTAACTCATTTAATATATTCCAGAGTGGGAGGCAAGAATGGAAGAGGGTAGACCTGTTCTGGTTATCAGTTATCTTCTTACTGATTTATAGAAGTTTCCTGTGTATTCCAGGTGCCACTTATCTTTTGATGATTTTATGTGGTTGTAAATATCTTCTTCCATTCTACGGGTTGTTTTACTATTTGTTACACCACTTGCTACCCAGAATATATATATATATTTCTTTGTACACGTGTTCACTCAATTTTTTTGTGCTTTTCTCCCATTGACTTTTTAGCAAATGCCTACTTTAATTCCAGTTACCTACCATTTTTGGTTAGTTATTTCCTCTTCCCTGCAACCACTGCACTTGGCACAAACCTCTTTTAGAACACTTACCAAATATTAATGCATGTTTTCATCATTGTTTAGTAAATTCCAGGACGTGGGATCCTGTCTTAGAAATTATGTCCCGGTAACTAACACATAATGCGTACTCGATAAATGTTTGCAGAGATAACTGGGGAGACGTGGTATGGTCCGTTATCACTTCACCTGGGGAAATGAGAAAGTGGATGATGTACTTCCGAAAGTGAAGTGGGAAAGGTTGAGACAGGAAATGGCCTCACACTGCAAACTGCTTTGGTGCATTAGACTGAGAACACCGATATGCTTGCGCTATGAATTAACCTTCGCTGCCATGAGACCACTTAGATGATAGCGCCAGAGAACTACTCTCATTTTACTACACACTACACTATGGAAGGGAGATTGAGGAATTCGCCAAAGGTTAAGCCGAACGCAGGTTCTTTCGGAGCTTTTTGGAAATTTGGAGTGTTTCCCTCAACCTTTGGGCAAGCCGTCAACGGTAGTAAGAGCAAGAACCGAGACGTTAAACAGCTTCCTCCACCGTCTGCTTTAGACTCTTGCGTACTCGTTGCGCATGCGTCAACTTTCCCCTTAGAAATGGGCGGGGCGCAGCCTTTGCCTGGGTGGAAATCCTGAGCCCGGCGGAACGAAGCTGTTTCCAAGGTGACGGTGTGGCGGCCTCGGTGGTGGATTGAGCAGGTCTGAGCGAGGTTCCCAGAGGGCTGCGCGTCCCCGTCCTGTCGGCGCCGTCATGGCGGGTTTGCTGAAGAAGGTAAGGTGAATGGAGGTCACTGTTGGTATTTAGACCGTGGGGGTAGAGTCAGCCCGAAAGCCCCTCATCCCGCGGGTGGTGGCCGCAACTGGCGCGGGCTTGCCGGTGTTTTGGGGGGACCCATTTTGCTGTGCCTTCAGGGATGACAGATTTGGTAGCTCCGCTCGGAGAGGCAGAAAAAACGCTCCAAACTGGTGGCTCTGAGAGACCGATAGCTGCTTTTAGGCCAGTTTTAGCCAGGGGACTGGTGGTTTTGCCTTTCTTTAGTGTGGTGGGTGTGCGGAATACACAGCGTGAATCATGTCTTGTTTTTGAACAGACCACCGGCCTTGTGGGACTGGCTGTATGTGAGAGTCCACACGAGGTACGTGCTGCTTCATTCCTGACTTCCCAAGGGCGACTAGAACTCTGTGACCTTGTTGGAAAGGCTAAGGGGATGCGGGTATTTCAAGCGTGAAATTACAGCTCAGCCTGAGAGCTGTCTTGAGACAAGAACAGTATCTACTTTGATTGGTGCCGTGTATTTGTATGCGTGCGTGTGTGCGTGTGCTATGACCGCGTTCATAAGCCACTTTTCTTGTTCAGTTTTTCCGTAGCCTTCTCGTGGCTTCACTTGTACTTTAATGAATGCCCTCCCATACCTATATCTCCGTTTTCCACCTTTAACCCCGCCTCACATTTTCTGCCTAGCTGCCTTAGATTCCAATACACTTTGGCTTACCGAATATATCGCTCTAGCAATTAACCCCCTGTGTCATCAGTTTTCCCTTTTAGTGGGAATGCTTCCATCTAAAAAAACTTCAAAAACCTCCTCCCTCGATCCCTTTCTTCCCTTCAATAATCACACCATTTCTCTCCTCCCCTTTATAGATAACTCGGAAGAGTTCTCTGTACTTAACTGTCTCCAATTTCTCTTACTCCCCTTTGAACTCACTCCACTCAGACTTAGCTAGAAATGCTTTTTTTTTTTTTTAAAGATTTTATTTATTTATTTGACAGAGAGAGACACAGCGAGAGAGGGAACACAAGCAGGGGGAGTGGGAGAGGGAGAAGCAGGCTCCCCGCTGAGCAGAGAGCCCGATGTGGGCTCGATCCCAGGACCCTGGGATCATGACCTGAGCCGAAGACAGACGCTTAAGGACTGAGCCACCCGGGCGCCCCTAGAACTGCTCTTTTTTCTTTTTTTTTCTTTTTTGATTTTATTTATTTGAGAGAGAGACAGGATAGTGAAAGAGAGAGCACAAGTGGGGAGGAGAGGGAGAAGCAGGCTCCCCGCAGAGCAGGGAGCCCGATGCGGGACTCGATCCCAGGACCCTGGGACCATGGGACCATGACCTGAGACGAAGGCAGACGCCCAACCGACGGAGCCACCCAGGAGCCCAGAACTGCTCTTTTCAAGGTCACCATGATTTCCGTTCTGCTAAATCCATTGGTCATCTCACGTTTCTCATCTTAATTGACCCAGTAACAGCTCTTGCCACATTTGGCACTGTCTCCATCAAGCACTTTGTGCTTGGGAACATCTCAGTCTCCTGGGTTTTTTTGTTGTTGTTTGTTTGTCTTTTATCCCCCTTACACTTTTTGCCTTCTCCTTTTCTGGTTATTTCTCATATCCCAATTTACAAATTTTGGAGTGCTAAGACTTAGTTCTTGGAACTTTTCTCTGTATTTGTCTCCTTGTCTGGACCCAATCTAGTGGTTTTATTATTGTTAATATTTTTTTGTTAAAGATTTTATTTATTTGACAGAGAGAGACACAGCGAGAGAGGTAACACAAGCAGGGGGAGTGGGAGAGGGAGAAGCAGGCTTCCCGCTGAGCAGGGAGCCCCATATGGGGCTCGATCCCAGGACCTTGGGATCATGACCTGAGCCGAAGGCAGACGCTTAATGACTGAGCCACCCAGGTGCCCCAATCTAGTGGTTTTAAATACCATCTGTACACTGATAACTGTTAGATTTCTGTGCCAAGCCCTGACGTCTCTTTATGAGAGTCTTCTGTATTTAATTGCTTAGTGATATCTCCACTTGAATGTCAGACAGGCGACCCAGACTTAATGTCCAAAATTGGGTTCCTGTTCTTCTGCCTAAAACCTGCTCTTTTTTCGGGCTTGCTCACCTCAATGAATGGCAGTTCCATTCTTGTGTTCACTCAGGTCAAAAACTTTGAGTTCATGTTTAGTTTCTCTCTTTTGCTCACACCCCACATTTAGTACTTCATTAAATCTTCTAGGTTTCTACTTTTAACATATATCCAGATTTTGAGTACTTCTCACCATCTCCTCTGCTACTACCATGTTAGCAGCAACCATCATTAAGCTGTAGATAATTGCATTTGCTTCCTAACTGCCTCTCCTTCCTTGTCACTTCTTCAGTTTGGTCTTTCTTCAACCAAGCTAGAGTCAGCCTGACAAATGTGAGTCTGGTGGTCATGTCACTCTGCAAAACCCTCCACTGGCTTTTGATTTCACTTTCAATAGAAGAGTCTTAACAAAGGCCCTCCAGATAACCAATCAGCACACTGTATACTACTAATTTATTTTAATCATTTACTCTCTGTATTAGAAGATAAGTTTTCATGAAGGCAGGGATTTTTTATTATTTTGTTCACTGCTAGAACAATAACCAGCACATGGTATGTGCTCAGCAAATATAAGGTTTGTTGAATGAATGTTGTGTACTTCTTATGAGTTCATAATGACTCATTATTGTCTAAAACGGAACTCATGGTTTTCCTTTTCTAAATCTATTTCTTTTACTGTTGACTCTATTTTTCCTGATGGTATCAGAGTCTTTCTACTCCCTAGGCTGGCAGCTGAACATCACAGTTGATATTTCTCTTTCCCCTGTATCTTCATGTTAATTCCAGTGACAAGTTCTGTTGATCCTTTTCTGTAACAGCTCTCCAGTCTGACGTCTTTCCTTTTCTGCCTGTTACCCCATTTTCGTCCTCTGCTATTGTTTAGAGAATTGCAGCAACTTTGTTACGGGCCTTTCTGCCTTTTTCACTTCCATCCAGTCTTTTAAGTCACTACTACCTGGTTAATTTTCCTGAAGCACAAATCTAATCATGCAATTTCCCTAAATCTTTTAATTGCCCACAGAATAATCTCAAATGCTCTAACTTGGCACACAAAACCACTTACAGTCTGACTCTTTTTCTAAGCTTATCTCCTAAACATTTCCTGTGTATTCTATATTCTAGCCACATGCTGTCCAATAGAAGTATAATGTGGGTTATAAATGTAAACCATGTTTACAATTTTAAATTTTCTAGGACTCACTTTTTTTAATACAGAAAAGGTAAAAACTAATAATATATTTTATTTAATATATTTAAAGCATATTAATATGTTTTATTTATTTTAATAAAATATTTCACAATATAATCAATATAAAAATTAGTATATTATACTCTTTTTTATACTAGATTTTCAAAATCCACTGTATATTTACAGTGAACTAAGAGTTCAGACTAGCCACATTTCAAGTGCTCAATAGCCATATTTGGTCAGTGGCTATTGAACAGCACAGTTTAAGGAAAATAGAACTATATACTGATGGCTTTATGTTCCTTTTATTTTTGCCATTCAATCCTATGTGTGTATTATTCCATGTATAAAATTGTCTTTTCCTACGTCTTTTTTTTTTTTTTTTTTAAGATTTTATTTATTTATCTGAGACAGAGAGAATGAGAGAGACAGAGAGCACATGAGAGGGGGGAAGGTCAGAGGGAGAAGCAGGCTCCGTGCCGAGCAGGGAGCCCGATGCGGGACTCGATCCCGGGACTCCAGGATCATGACCTGAGCCGAAGGCAGTCGCTTAACCAACTGAGCCACCCAGGCGCCCTTTTCCTACGTCTTTAAAAGAGCATCCAAGTCCTACCATTCCTCCAGGTCTATCTCAGATAGTTCTTTTTCTTGAAACTTTCTCTGATACCTGCTGAAGTGACTCCCTCCAATAGAATAATACTAACATTTATTGAAAGTTAATGTGTGCCAGATACTGTTCTAAGTCCTACAACAACCTGTGAAGCAAATATTATTAACATCTCCATTTTAGAACCGAAGTCTCTTAACCTGACCTTTCTATTGCCATATCCTTTGCTAAAATTAAGAAGAAGTGAGGCTAGGGGCACCTGGGTGGCTCAGTCGTTAAGTGTCTGCCTTCGGCTCAGGTCATGATCCCAGGGTTCTGGGATCGAGCCCCATATCGGGCTCCCTGCTCAGCGGGAAGCCTACTTCTCCTTCTCCCACTCCCCCTGCTTGTGTTCCTGCTCTCGCTCTCTCTGTCAAATAAATAAAATCTTTAAAAAAAAAAAAAAATGAGGCTAAAAAACCCACATATAATTCAGATTATATGTTATCCAATAATTTCTACATTAGTATAGTTACAGTACGCTCTTATGGAACATCATATTCAAATATATAATGTCTAAATATGCAGATTACTTTTTAGGAAAAGCAATTCTTAGAGGCCCTGAAGATTTATTTGCTTATTTGCTTATTTGAATGTATATTGTGACTATATATGAATGAAACTAGGTATTAACACCTATGGATTTTGTACAATTAAACTAAAACAAATTTCAAATTAAATACAAATAAATAATAAAAAATTCTTCATCATGTATGTATATTTATGACTATACTTACTACTTGTGAACACTTGTGAGTTAGGATCTGCTATAACAGCTTTTTACCATGTGACTTTACTACTGACTGCTGTATGTGAACTTAAAGTTCAGTGTGCTCTAATACAGGCTATACAGTGACTCAGTTCTCGTGTTCCTTTTAAGCCTGTGGTGAAACCTTCATTCACATGATACCAACTCAATCATCATAAGCTGAAGTATTATGACTATATTTAGTTAAGTTTGATCATCCTTTATAATCATTGTTTGTATGTTTTACTTCTACAGAAATTCAAATAAGAAAAATTGAAAAAAACAATCGAATTTGTAGTGCTTAGGATATCAGTTTGAGAAAAAATGATTTAATAAATGATTTGATTTTTATTTTTTATTTATTTTATTTTATTTTTTTAAGATTTTATTTGACAGAGAGAGACACAGCAAGAGAGGGAACACAAGCAGGGGGAGTGGGAGAGGGAGAAGCAGGCTTCCCGCCGAGCAGGGAGCCTGATGCGGGGCTCGATCCCAGGACCCTGGGATCATGACCTGAGCTGAAGGCAGACGCTTAACGACTGAGCCACCCAGGCACCCCAAAATGAGTTGATTTTTATTTTATTTATTTTTATTATTATGTTAATCACCATACATTACATCTTAGTTTTTGATGTAGTGTTCCAGGATTCATTGTTTGCGTATAACACCCAGTGCTCCATGCAGTACGTGCCCTCTTTAATACCCATCACCAGGCTAACCCATCCTCCCACTCCCCTCCCCTCTAGAACCCTCAGTTTGTTTTTCAGAGTCCATTGTCTCTCATGGTTCATCTCCCCCTCCGATTTCCTGCCCCTTCATTCTTCCCCTCTTGCTATCTTCTTCTTCTTCTTCTTTTTTTTTTTTAACATATAATGTATTTGTTTCAGAGGTATAGATCTGTGATTCAACAGTCTTGCACAATTCACAGCGTTCACCATTAGAATGCAGTTTTATTTTTACTTCTTATCATACCTTTGGCTTATACACAACTTTTGTTCATGCAACATAAAAAGTATCCATATTTATTATACACTTGACCCTTGAATAGCACGGGTTTGAACTGCATGGGTCCACTTAAATGCTGATTTCTTTCAGTGAATACAGTACAGTGCTTAAGTATATTTTTTCCTTATGATTTTCTTAATAACATTTTCTTTTCCCTAGCTTACTTTATTGTAAGAATATATGTGATACATACAACATATAAAATATGTGTTAACCAACTGTTTATGTTATTGTTCAGGCTTCCAGTCAACAGTAGGCTATTAGTAGTTAAGTTTTGGGGGAGTCATAAGTTATATGTGGATTTTCAACCATGCCAGGGATCGGCCCCCTAACCCCAGCGTTGTCCAAGGGTCTACTGTACTCACATTTTTCCTCAGTTATAAAGGTGATGGATAGGGCATAGACATGAAGAAATTGCAACAAGAAAGAGTTAAATGCATTTTAAAAAACAGATGTGAGGTTTTTTTTGGTAATTTGTGAGACTTTTTAAAGTGTTCTATTGAATCTTTGATGATATTTTAAATTGGAAATGTATATGATTTATCTTTTCAGAGGCTAAGAATATTGTATACAAAGATTCTTGATGTTCTTGAGCAAATTCCTAAAAACGCAGCATACAGAAAGTATACAGAACAGATTACAAATGAGAAGCTGAGTATGGTTAAAGCGGTAAGTAGCTGTCTTGATTTGGATTTATGGTTTCAATGCAATATTAACAAAAAAGTTCAGTTGCTTATTTTTTGCATATTCTACATGCTTTCCTCTCCTCTATTCTTTCTTCTATGCTTTCCTTCCATCCTTTTCCCCTTTATTCAGCAAACTCCTGTTTACTAAGTGCATTCCATGTGCAAGCCACTGTTAAATACCAGAGTGAAAGAATAACATCAAGTCTCTAAGTTCACATTGTTCTTTTACCTCTCTTCCCTATCAGGTCCTTTGTTGATTATTGACTTTCTATAGATACATCAATCCTTACCTCTTTTCTTTAGTTTCAGAGTAGAGAAGAATGAAAGCAAAACAAAAAATGTCTGTCGTGTTTAAAAAAAAATTCCCAGAAATTATTATTTTAGAAAGTGCTTTGTTGCAAAGAAAACCAAGTCAGTCTCTTAAATTACCAAAAATTGTATCAAACATTGTTATGGACTGACTGTATTTCCCCCCTCCCTCCCCAAATTCGTATGTTGAAGCTCTAACCGCCCCCCCCGCCCAGTATGGGTAGAACATCTATAGAAGTAATTAAGGTTAATGAGGTCATAAGATTGGCCCCTGATTCAGTAGGATTAGTGTTCTTATGAGAAGAGACAGTCATATGAGGAGGACACAATGAGAAGGTAACTATATGCAAGCCAGAAAGAAAACTCTCATCAGAAACTGACCCTATTGGACCTTGATCTTGGACTAACAGTCTCCAGAGCTGTGAGAAAATAAATTTCTGTTGTTGAAGCCACACAATCTATGGTATTTTGTTGGCAACCTTAGCAGACTAATACAAGCATTTTACAGGTTTTAAATCAAAGGCCCTAGCCAGACACACCATAGACTGCTGCTAGTTCTTTTATATCAAACTATATTGTACTCTTGTGCAATTAAATTTTTAAATTATTAAATTTTCACACCAGCAATTATTTCACAGACTTTTGTGATTATCCAAAAATGTTCATAAACTCTAAAAGTAATTTACATGTATGTAATAAGTGGCTCTAATATATTTTTCTTATTATTATGTTACCAAACCCTAGCCCAAAGAGAATAATTATTTTTCCCTAGGTATGCAGCAAAACAATGCAATTTGATTTAGAACTTTTATTCTTAGTTTGGCAATTCTGAAAGTGACTTACAATTAAAGTCTCTAAGGGGAAGTTCAACATTTCTTTTGATTTCATGTTTTCTTTAAGGTAAGTGGGCTTACGAATTTTTTCCCATCACAGAGTAAGAAATTTCCCTTTCTCTTTCATGAGGTGAAGCTCTTCAACTCTGAGTCTCTGCTTTCCTTCTCCATAACCTTATTCCACTTCAATCGTTTTTCTCTATTTCTCTTTTTAGCCTCTGATCTTATCTTTCAGATAGCCTCAAAATGTATTTAACTTATTCCTATCTTAAAAACTGTTATCTTTATATCTTCCTTTACTTTTGCCCTATTTTTCTTTTCTGTCTTAGCCAGTGTCAACCAAAGAATAGTTTACTGTCATTACTTTCACTTATTAGTTCTAAAATAGTTTTCTCTGACTTGGGCCCTTTTAATTGCCTTGTAACTTATTGGTCTGTGTGTAGTTCCATCATACTTCATTATATGCCCCACACTGCCAATAGAGTGATTTTTTTTTTTTTCAATATATAAATCTGATCCAGGTTCTTCCTGCTTAAAAACCTTCCTGTGGTTTATTGGTTAGTGTTTCTCAGAGGCCGAGTTTAAGAATGTTTGCTGAGTTAATTGTATGAAACTCACCTAACTACTTTTATCTGCAAGTCTTTGATGTACAGCCAGGTTTGGGAACCACTGGCTTACAGGATAAAGTCCTTAGCATGGTATGGAAGGTGCCCCAAGATCTGACTCTGGGTTATCTTCTCAGTCTTACCTTGTCATTTCCATTTCATACCCTATACTTCAGAATACCAAACAGCTGATAGTTATATGAATTACATGCAATTTTATTTTTGTGTTTCTTTGTATTTTCTCTTCCCTTTTCCTGGAATGCCCTTACCTTGTCTTCCTGGCAGTTCTTACTTGGGCCTCAAGATCCGTTACTTCTTCCTCCGTGAAACCTTTTCTTATCTCCCCAAGTAGAGATTAACAACTTCCTTGCTTTTCTTCCATTGTACCTGTCACACTGTATTTTATTTATGTCCTCTCTACTAGTCCATAAGCTACTTATGATTGATGTTTGCATTCATCTTTGTATCCCAAGAACCTAGCATGGTACCTGGTGCTTATATAAGGTCCCACAGAAATGTTTGTTTATCCAGAAGGCTACATACAAGTAGTTTTTAACAATCCCAGGCACTGCATAATAGTTGTATCACTGATTCCTATTTTTGGTAAAATTATTACAGATTTTTAACCCTCAATAGAGTCTTACACAAAGTCTTCAGTAAATATTGTTATTATTTTAAAGTATCTACTTACTAAGCCAGAAATGGAAATAAAAGTAAATATTTTTTCAGATTATACTAGGGAGATAGAATATTGGTGAAAAGTATTGGTTTGTGGCCTGTCCAAAATTTTCATCTCAGCTCTAATCCTTACTTGCTGAGTGACTATTGGCATATTACCCATTTCTCTGTCTCAGTTTCCTCATCTAAAAGTTGGGTATAATAATACCTACCTGAATACTTATTGTTAGGACTGAGTGAGGTAATACATGTACAGTGCTTAACATAATTGCAAGCACATGTGATCAGAATATGGTAGCTTATTAAGCTTAATTACATTCTGCCACTGATAAATAGAGGTCATATTATTAACTTACCTTCAATAAGACAAATTTTGAGTTGTTTTCCTAGCACAAGATTCTCTTGAGTTGAAAATAATGAACCTTTCTTGCCTTCTTTTCTTCACTCTCCTGGGTCTCTTAACAGTGACCACCTTCCCTGTTTTGCTTTTGAAGTTTGGCTTTAAAGCTCAGTTAATTCTGAGTTAAACAATCTTTCTCAAACATGTTACTCTGCTTTCCTCCCCCTTCGTTTCCAACTATTTTCATTTATTCAAGAAACAACTGAATGCCTGTTATATGCCATGTATGGTTGTAGGCATGGAAGCCAGTGCTTATATGACAATGAACAAAACGGATAAAAATCCCTGCCTTCTTAGAGATTATACATTAATGGTGGGAGGCAAAGAAGTAAGTAAGTAAACAAAGAAGTACATTACATAGCATGTTAGAAAGTAGTTAAATGCAGTGAAGGAAAATGAAAAGAGAATGATGTGTATCCGGGTGATGAGGGATGTTATAATATGTATTTGCTTCCTCTGCCTGTTCTAAATAACTTGGTAGCTGAAAACAATAGAAATTTATTCTTTTACATTTCTGGAAGCCAAAATTCTAAAATTAGTACCAAGGGCCCAAATCAAGGTGTTGACAAGACTGCATTCCTTTTAGAGGTTCTAGGGTAGACCCTGTTCCTTGACTCTTCCAGCTCTGGTGGCTTTCAGCATTTTTTGGCTTATGGCCACATCATTCTTATCTCTGCCTCTGTGGTCACATTAGTTTCTCTTCTATGCATAATTTTCCTCTGCCTCTGTCTTATAAGAACACCTGTAATTGCTAGGGCCCACCTGGAGAATTTAGGATAATCTCTCTGTCTCAAAATTCTTAATTACATCTGCAAAGTATTTGCACACAAGGTAACATTCATAGGTTTTATGGATTAGGTCATGTACATTTTGTGGGGCATTATTTAGCCTACCACAATATAAATTATTATCAGACTGGGCCTCACTGAGAAGGTGATATATGAGCAAAAACTTGGATGGAAGTGAAGGAACAAGCCATGCAGATATCCGTGGTCAGCCAGCAGATGCCCAGAAGCAGAAGCATGCAATTCCTGTAGAAAATAGCTTTGTTTTTTTCTCCCTCTTTTCATTTCATTTGTGGGCCAAAAAACCATCCTATTTACACCTTACTTATATAAGTGTAAGTATGTATAGAACATGGTTTCTGGATCTCACAAAGCTCAGTTTACTAGCAATAAATACATGTCATTGTATTTTCTAGGTACCACATTAGCATTTCTTTTTTTTTTATTAAAGATTTTTATTTATTAATTTGACAGAGAGACACAGCAAGAGAGGGAACACAAGCAAGGGGAGTGGGAGAGGGTGAAGCAGGCTTCCCGCGGAGCAGGAAGCCTGATGTGGGGCTCGATCCCAGGACCCTGAGAGCATGACATGAGCCGAAGGCAGATGCTTAACGACTGAGCCACCCAGGCACCCTAGCATTTCTTCTTTAAAAAGCCTTTTATTGAAGAATAATGTACTAAAATGTGCAAAAATCATAAGTGTAGAGCTTGATGAATTTTCACAAAGTAATCACACCCATGTTAACACCAAATCAAAAAGAGGACATTTCCAGAATGTCCAAACCCTCTCTTTCTCCCCTCCAAGTTACTACCCTCCTAAAGATAACTACTCTTCTGACCTCTGTCACCACAGATACATTTCACCTGGTTTTTAACTTTTGATAAATGGAATCATCAGTCTGTGCTCTTTTGTGTGTGGTTTCTTTCATTTAATATTATGTTTGAGAGAATCATCTATGTTTTTATGTATAGTTTTAATTCGTATATTTTCATTGCTATGTAGTATTCTGTTATATCCAAATACTATAATTTATTCATTAATTCTATATATGATTATTTGAATTATTTCTAGTTTGGGGTTATAATTTGTGCTGCTGTGAACATTCTTGGACATGCCATTTGGTTAATGTATTATACATTTCTGTTTGGTATATACCTAGGAGTGGAATTCTGGGTCATAGGATAGCATTTATTTCGAATACTAATGCTCTCAGACGAAATATAGGAAATACTAAGAAAATAAAGTGGTATTTTAAAATCTGTATTTTAGAAAGACCGAGTTGGACATCATATTTCTTACTCTTGATAAGCAAGTTAATATTAAGGCAGAAAAGCAATAAAATAGTAGAGAGATAAAATGGGTTTCCACCAGATATTTGACAAACATTAGTAAGGGTTTAATGAAAGAAAAATTAATTATGTTTGCTATAGTAAGCGCTATTTTATATTTGGGTCTTTTTAATTAGGATATTAAAACATCAGATACTGTGCTCCTTTCTTTAAATCTTTTTTTCTTTTTTTCCCTTAAATTACAGGAACCAGATGTTAAGAAATTAGAAGACCAACTTCAGGGTGGCCAGCTAGAAGAGGTGATTCTTCAGGTAAAGAAAAAGTTGAATATTTAGATGTTTGGCTTTTTAAATGGTCAGAGGCACAATACTTAGAGACATAAAACTGACATTCCAGAAAAAAAGGGAAAACTAAATTTCTTTATATCAACTCTCAAATATAAGAATAATCACGTATAGGAAATATTTCTATCATGTATATGTCAATTAAATATTTATCAATAATTATAACTTGAATTTATGAGGCTTTTGGAAATTTGGAGTTGGATACACCTTGAATTTAATCAGCATGTTCTTCTTAGCCTTTAACTCAAACTAGTAACACAATATTACTGTTGCTTGAATAATTTTATCTTTTTAGATACATACTTTTATGTTTTAAAGGCTTAGTATATTTTGAATATGGAGAAATACAGATTTTTTGAATCATAAAATCATAAAGTTAGAATGTATTTTTATTTTTGACTTTGATTAACACATCTATGCCTTTTTCTTTTTAAGTTGTACATTTTTTCCCCAGTTACTAGTAAGGTTAAACTTAAAATACGTTCTTGTATTTTATGTTTTATAAATTATATCATTAGTGGTTTTACCCTATCATTTGTTTTTAGTGTTTTTCTTCTATATTTCTTTGAGTGTTTTTTAAAATAAAAGAGATACTAACCTAAATTTTGCTATATTATCTGCACATTTTTTCTGTCTCTTCTTTGCCTTTTGACTTCAACTCAATATTTTCTCCCATGTAGAGATTTTTAAAATTTTTATTTGGTCAAATCACCGCCCCCTCCCTGCCCCAATATTATAGGTTTAGATGTCTACCCTTAGAAGCCGTCTGATATTCAGTTCTGTTTCATTTAATTTGTACATTTTTTGTATTTTAAAAAAATACAACCATTTCTTCTTGAGTTTTATTAAAGGACAAATAAAAGGAAATATTGGGTAGTATTGGTGATTAGGGAGGTATATCACCAATAGACATGATATACAAATTCAAAAGAATAGTTAGATGGCACTGTTAAAAGAGGAATAGGGCATTCAGACAGCTTTTTATGAATGTAGACTATTTCAATCATTCAAAGGCCTATTTTCCTGGCCTTCTATTCATTTGCCAGCTGTTTGTTGTACCATATGGGAACTTGCTACTAACTTATTATTGTCCTTTTTCTGTTCTTTCTTTTCTGTCAGATCTCACTTTGATCATGACTTTAGTTTAACTTATACATTAATTTATCATGCTGTTACAGTCTCAGGGTACAATAGGTATTTTTATGTCAGCTGTGCCATTCTCCACATTTTCATGGGCAGTATTAAAGTTAAATTTTAATAATGTTTTACTTTACCTAATATATTTAAAATATTAAAACATATAATCAGTATAAAAATATTGACATATTTTATATTCTTTTTTTATACTAAGTCTTTAAAATCTTTTGTGTATTTTATACTTGCAGCACATCTGAATTTGAACCAGCTGCATTTCAAATGCCTACTCAGTCACATGTAGGTAGTAGCTACCATTTTGGATAGCCCATTTCTAGAGGGATAGTATGAGAGGAATAAGGAAAAGTGGTGTGTTAGAAGCCAAGGAAGAAGGGGCACCTGGGTGGCTCAGTCAGTTGAGTATCTGCCTTTGGCTCAGGTCGCGATCCCAGGGTCCTGGGATCGAGCCCCGCGTCGGGCTTCCTGCTCAGCGGGAGGCCTGCTTCTCCCTCGCCCACTCCCCCTACGTGTGATCCCTCTCTCTCTGTGTCTCTCTCTGTCAAAAATAAATAAATAAAACCTTAAAAAAAAAAAAAAAAAGGAAGAAGCCAAGGAAGGAGGGTAGGAGTAGGCAACAGGGGTCTCATGCAGCTGGGTCAGCTACCTGAATTGGGGTTGACCTCAGTGGTGTTCAGGCCCTCACACTACACAATGCCTTGGGGGCTTAAAGAAAGCATGAATGGTCAAGAGACCCAGGCCAAAGGGCCATCAGGGAAACAGCCATCTTTAGGGATATTTTTAGTTAGTATTTATGCTATTTTCTCATTTCAGCATTAGTAAATCCCTCTACCCTCAGATTTCTATTAATCTACTTTTTAACTCATTGTTTGTATACATTTTAGACTTGCTGCTAAACGTAGTTTGGCTCTTTTGCCCCCCCGGCATAATGAGGCATTACACTTACCTGGCACTTACTCTGTATTTGAATTCCTTCTCTGACATCCTGACAAGTGTTTAACAGTGTTCTTCTAAGTTGGCTAGAGTTGTCATAGGTCTTTTTGTTGTATAAAAATGTGGAATAAAAAGATATCTAAAATATTTGTTAAATATGTTATAAATTTGCTTGAAGGGAAACAAGTAAATGTAAAATAATCTGACTAAGGAAATTAATTCAATCAATAAATAATTTTTGTGCACCTATGATACTCTACACTCCATAGATCACTGTTTTACAAACTGTGGGTCTTAAGTGATTATGGGTTAAGAAATCAGAAGAGTTGTGACTAGCAAGTAAAAAAATAATAGAAAATAACGTATTATAGCTAGTAAAGGTAATGATATTTTTAGTTTTTTTTTTTTTTACTTTTATATATGTATTATGGATCCTTTAGTAGAATTTGTTGTGTTTTACTGTGGCCCATGATAAAACATAGATGAAGAGACATACTTCTCATTCTCAAAGAATTTGTAGTCTAATGGTGAAACAGACAATTAAGATTGAAAATTCACCAAGTAAACTTTTGAACACTCTAATAGCAAATTTTAATCAAATAGAAAAAATCAAAAGCCATCCTTTCTTACTCATGATTATGTATAGCTATGAGAATTA
The DNA here is from genome assembly GCF_002201575.2 of Neomonachus schauinslandi. Lineage (NCBI taxonomy): Eukaryota > Metazoa > Chordata > Mammalia > Carnivora > Phocidae > Neomonachus > Neomonachus schauinslandi. Next base: position 78,566,248 of record NC_058414.1, on the reverse strand, counting down.
AGATAATTTATTAATAATGTTCAACATTTGATGGTAGAACGGTTTATTAGGTATTAATATGTTGACAATAGTTCTAATAATTATATTTCAATCATTAGCTATGATAAATACCTGTTGAACAGTGTAATCAAATGATCTTTTAAATATTTTTATTAACAGGCTGAAAATGAACTAAGTCTGGCCAGAAAAATGTTACAGTGGAAACCATGGGAGCCTTTAGTGGAAGAGCCTCCTGCCAACCAATGGAAGTGGCCAATATAATCATCATTGAATGACTAGTGTGTTCATGGGAAACGGATGTAATTAAATGTTCTGTTATATTAAAAATGTTTCTATATTATTGACATAATCAAGAAAAATAATACAGAGCTTATTTAGGACACTTCTTAAAATTGATGACTATGGTAATAGGGACTTGTGAATCCATTTTTGATATGTAAAGCATTCATTTAAGCTGTCTTAAAGATTTTTTGTTGTTGGGTTTTTTTGTTGTTTGTTTTTTGTTTTTTTTTTTTACAGGGAGATCGTGGAAAGATTTGAAAGTTAATTGGAAAAATTCCATAGATTTTCAATGCAGAAGCCATAACCAGAATGTGAAGTATTTATAGTGGTATCTTCAACACATCATTTAATGATTTTTATCCTGAAAAAAAACCAGGAAAGATACTTAATTATTATTATGGTTTAGACAAATTTAAAAGTGAAGTAGTAAGAGTAAAAACCATCGAGTTATAGTTGTACAGTTGAGGAAATTGACTTGGTATTTGAAAGAAAAATTTCTTTCTTGAAAGAAAAAATTTCTTACAGTGGTAGTTGAAAAAACTTTTCCATTTGTCTCATTTAAAGAAGTTAGCTTTTTGTTCTTAGCCTTTAGTTTTCCTAATCACCCAAAGTACATCAGGATAGAGATAGAATTTATGTAAAAGGAAAGACATCAAGAGTTCCTAAAGTTTTTCATAGGCTTATATTCAGAACATCGTACTCATACATGGGTTGTAACTTCAAAGTGGAATCACTAGGTAGTTTTCACTAAGTTTCCAATATGAGTGCAGTTGGGTATCAAACCCAAGATAAGTGCTAATTCAAGGAAAGAAACAATTGGCATAAATTACTTTTCACGTGTCCTCACCCTTTCACCCTAGACCCTATCATTTCTAAATACTTATATTTGGTATTTTTTAACTTCAAAGATAGTACTTTTGTGTGTGTTTATACACATATGTTTTTGTGTCTTTTGCTATCCCTTGGGGCAAAGTAGAATCATTCAGAATTTTCAGAAAGAGAAAATTGTATTTTTTTTTTCTGATATATTTCTCTCCTTACAGAGCTGTAAATTGAATGGTAAATAAATATTAAATGAAGTGGATTGAGTTACTTTTCAGCAGTCAGAATGCAAGACAAAGCTTCTGTGGGGGAAGTGGGAAAAGCTTTAGAGAGAGTCAAAAGTCCAGGGGTTCTCATCCCAGGGGTCTAGTGCTATCAACTCAAGTGGAGGCAAGTTGTCAACCTCTCAGATTGACCTATTTCCTTCTTTATAAAAAAAAGTAGAACTTATGATTTATAACTTCCTTTTCAGTTCTAAATATTTGCTTTAAATATAATACATTATATTTATAGATGTAAAAAAATACATGATCCTAAAGCATATCTGTATAGATACTTTCAAGCAAATTTCCTAACCAACCATTTTATTTCAGGTCCTTTGAGCACATGAAAACAGAAAGATGGCTTGATGTGTCTATCAGACTTTTTAGCTTCACCTTCCACGATTCTTGGGTGTCATATATTGCACCTACAGGGCTCCTGTAGCTGTTAATAAAAAGGGGACAGTATTAATGTTTGCTCTAGAAATGCTAGTGGTAGGATAGTAGTAGTATAGTAATAATATAATAATAGCTAATACTTGTTAATGTTTGCCAGGTACTATTCTAAGTACTGACTAATTTCACTCTTATATCTGCACTACAACTCTTAAAAGTGTGATCCTGCAAATCATCTCCATTTCTCCAGGTAAGGAAACCAAGATTCAGTGTGAGTAGTGCTCTTCTGCAATTATAGGCCATTGTAGGCAACATGGGCACCTTGGAAAAACAGGTGAAGAGGTGGTGTAATAATAACCAAGGTCACATAGCTAGTAAGATGAGCTAAATTTTGAACCTAGACTGTCTTGCTCCAGAACTCATGTTCCTAACCATTATATTATTTTTTATGAATATTCTTGGGTTGCTGTCACTCTTGCCTGTACCAAAAGAACTTATTTCCTGCTTTCTTGATTTGTTTTGTCAAAATGACTATAAAGAATAAATAGGAACAGGGGTAGTAAACTGGATTTCATTTTGTGTAAAAATCTTCATATGGATTATAGGAAAATAATGTAAATGGGGTACATATTTAAAAGGCATTGCTGTGTGGTCCATGTTTTTACATTTATTAACTGCCATTCCAACTGCTCATATACCTTACACCTGATAGTTTTTACTCCTTCAAATATTTTCTGGTTGCTTCCTATAACTTCCAGATCAGGCTTTCCTTACCACTTTACAGATAGTTCTTCAGATCCTCAGTGTTGCTGAGTGGCTTCTAGACTAATTTGAGTAATTTTCAGAATGGCTCATTTCAACTCCTCCTAGGCTCTCATGTTTCATTCAGATTAATCATACACCAGACACTTCAAAAGAAAAAGAAGCTAATCAGTTTGAGCTTTGCAAACAAGAAAATGGCAGCAAAGTCAATGCTCCCTTTCTTCTATCTGTGAACTGAGTGCAGAATATTCAAATTTATCCCATTCTTTCCTTTGGAATGGAAATGATTTGTATCTAGGATGATCATACAATTTTTCATTCAACCTGTAATGATTTTGAGAGAAAAAGGAAGTATTAATAATTTCATAAGGGTAACAGGTATAAACTATGACTATCGTGGGCAAACAGGGTATGTGGCACCCACTGGAGTAACACTCAGTGTTGAGGGCTGCCATCGTTTCTACACCAGAAGTTAGAGAAGTAGTCTTAACCTGGGTAGAAGGGATATGTCGGCAGTGGCAGCCATTGTGAACCACCAGGCCTCAGGTTTTATTGTGTCCCTTCATTCTCCATTATTCTACTGTCTGCCCCTCCTTCCTCCCTCCCCCCACAAGCTTCCCCTTAGAATTGAGGGATGGAAGAAAAGGAGCTTATCTTTGTCCTTTCCTTTTCTAATCTTAAAGTGCAATTAGAGAAGTGAAGCTAATTGACCTTTTTGCTGCTATTGTTATAATGCAAAGCAGATTTATTTTTAAAAAAATTTTTAAAGATTTTATTTGACAGAGATCACAATAGGCAGAGGAAGAAACAGGCTCCCCACTGAGCAGAGAGCTCTATGCAAGGCTCAATCCCAGGCCCCAGGGATCATGATCTGAGCCAAAGGCAGACAACCGACTGAGCCACCCAGGCGCCCCTGCAAAGCAGGTATATTTTTAAGCACAACAATGAGGATTAAGATACTAGATAAAAGTGATAGCAGTCTTTCATAGCTGACTGGAACCTACTACAATGGGGAGGCTTGCTGTGTTGCCTTCAGACGTTAAGTCTTCACCTGATACTTTAGCAGGCTTTTCAAACACATTCCCTTTGGGCCAGCTCTTATAATTCCTTCTGACTGCCAAGATGGTATTCCAGAGAGTCTATGTTCTGTTTATTCAGGAACTCTCCCATGAAGTCTAAGAGATCAGTTTCACTGTTCTCAGAAGACAAGATCTTCAGGTCTTGCAGGACCTTGCTTCACATGTGCTCCAACTGCAGAGCAGAGTTCGTATGCCACTTCCCTATTATCTACAGGTGTCAATCACTGGAAGGCAGATGCTATACCCTCATGTTTTCTGTCAAAGGAAGGAAATCAACAATGTTCTGTATAAGAAAATTTCCATATTTTGGCTCATATCCGCTTTTTCTTTTTCCTCCCAGGCTCCATGGTTATATAAACAAAAGTTAAAGAAACCGAGGCAAGTGTGTTCTGGTGTCTAGGGTAAAGTAGTAAATCGAGGAACATACTATGAGTGTTTTCCATCTGGGGATAGAATTTCCTTTAAAACTCAGTACTTAATGAGATTGCAGCCTATGCTACAGTAATAGTAATACTAACGTTTTGAGAAAAAAGTAAATGAGAAGATAGAAGTTTGGCTTACAGGGGGATGAAGAGGTTTATTTTTAATAGAGTTCACAAGAAATCGAAGTGGAAATGTGATACGTGATTTAAATTATTGATGGGGACTGGAGAAATTTAAAGTATTTAGAGGGAATAAGCCAAAACTCTAGTTAGTGAAGGAAAGTAGTGAGAAAAATAGTGAATTAGAATAGGCTACCCCCAAATCCTAATGTCTTAACACAACAGAAGTTTGTTTCTTATTCATATTACATGCCTAATGAGGGTTGACAGTTCTCAAAAGAGTCACATAAGGGATCTGGGCTGAGGATGATGCCATCTCAACACATGCTTCCATAACCATAGGGCAGGGGAAAGGGAACATACCAATCACATGCAGAAGCAAAAAAGGAAACAATTTTTGAATGTGCTTTAAAACTCATACATTTAGCTTGCCATGCATTGCTAATAATGAGTTTTCCCAAAGTGATCTTTAAGTTTATATTAGTAGCTAATTTTTTGTAGTGTTCTTAAATGGAATTTATGATGGATTAGCTTCTTTCTGTATATGACTAAATGAGAAGCATTGCAGAGATTGTTTTTTGGGATTTCTCATGATCTTCAAATATGTGTTGTTTTTTTTTCAGGTGAACATTTTAGGCATTTCTAAAGATGAACATTACCATTTTATGACAGAATATTTCATTTTACTCTTTTTTTCTATAACTGGGTAAAACCAAACTTTTTTGATAACTCATTTGGAAGCAAAATCTGACCTGACTTAACATAAAGCTATTTGTGGTCTTTATCTCACTTTAGTGTGAATATGGTATATTTTTGCCACAGAATTCTTAATGTATTTGATTCTGGACTACTTCCCCAGACCTACTGACAGTGTTACAGAATATACAGTATATGCCCATATTACCTTTCAAAAATCTGAATTAATTCACATCTGTCTGTTAAGGTCTCAGAAAAGGGACTATAGATCTGTATTTATACAGTCTCCTAACAAGGTCATAGAGGTATGATCCAAATTTAATCCAAAAGCATTATTTTCAGGTTTTCTAAATTCTTCTAATATTTTCTCTCATTCACTCATTTCTATCAAAATACATTTTAGCTTGGAGTAACAATGGGAAATACTTTGAGATGCTTGATTTCATAAAGCCACTAGGTGGCATCTTTATAGAAATAAAAGCACATTAAAAGAAATACTTATTGTATAAATAAATACTGAGATAAAGGTAGATGTTTCATGAAAAAAAAGATAAGTCATTTTGGGCACTAAATCCTGAGAAAATGCATAAGTTTATTGTGAAAAGTAAAATATGAAATTTAAAAATTACCACTTTCAGAATTGAGAGTCCTATTGGTTTTCAGTTTGCATTCACATTTATTTTGTATAACCAAACAACTATATATTTGTGTGTGTGTGTATATGTGTGTGTGTTTGGGTTGTGTGTGTGTGTGTGTGTGTGATTTTGATACATAATAACCATTTCCACCTGCAGACACTACCTCAGAAACCTACCAATTAAGTTAGGCTCATTATATCCACCATTCATAAAGAACAGAGAAAAGAGGGGGAAGCATTCATATAACTGCTAGGGTTAGTCCTTCATGGGCAAACCAGGTAAATCATAATGTATCTTAAATTTTATTAGTAATGAGAATTCCATTGGTTTTAAAAACACTCACCTTTCTGGGTCTTCTCTTTAAAATGTATCATTTGCTCAATAGGGACGGTATGAAAAAACTGGGTTTAAGCATACAGGCAAGAGATGGAGGGAAGAAAACCTGGTGGTAGAGAACTTTAAGTACTTCCCAGTGTTAAATGTGACTTGATAACCACTGTATGTTCATATTTTATTTATAGTTGGCTGTAGAGATGATCTTATACAACTCTTTTCTCTGCTCTTTATGAATGGTGGATTCATGAAATGATTTAAACACATTTGCTTTTATTTAAAACCATTATTAAAGACTTGTATTTGAGAATGTAATGCATATTTTATATTCTTCTGGTAAGAAATCTGTCATAAAATGGGATGAGGACATTGGGCAAAAATGAAATTGGACATTAGGAAGTTATTGGGGAGATGAGAATGCAATTTGAGCAGAATGCTATAAATGATTGAAGGCAATGAACATTATGAAGGAAGAATGGACTTGTACTATAGACAACAAAAATTTTCATCACTTAATCTTACATGCTTTTTAAATATCAAAGGGTGTTAAATCAAACAGCATAAAATAGTGGTTTAAAATCGAGGTTCTGGAATCAGACTGCTTGGGTTTAATCCTGGCTCCCTAACTAAACCTCTCTGAGCCTTAGTTTCCTCATTGGTAAAATGAGGCTAATCAATAAAATCCTTGTAAGGATTAAATTAGAAATATATATGAAGTGCTTAGTAACAAGTAATACTTAATATTAGCTATTATTATGAAGCCACATGATAGTTAGCACTACATTTGCAATAGGAACATAATTGATCCTTTTCCCCAATAACGTGCTTCTTTAAAAACCTTAAAGAATTTATAGTGATAGAAAAACACCTTTATAATTCCGTGATTAACAAAAGTTTTGCTTCTCCTGACTTAAAAAAGGGAATAGCTCCTGTCTCCCTTTTTTCTTTGGCTGCCAGGAAGCTAAGAGCCAAGTTCTAATCTTAATAAATGCAAGTAGGCACCTACTGTGTACAACTGTGTTCTCTGTCAAGGTCTTCACTCTCACTTTATATTTACATTTTCGCCAATCCCGATCTTTTATATCTAAGCCAAATTGCTGTCAGCGTTTGGTTCAGAGAACTGTGCCGTTCACAAGTGTAAGGGAGTATGGAGAAGAGCGTCCCATTCACTTTGGGATAGGTAACCTGAACCGGACAGCCCTCCCGGCCGCCTTCCTCCTCCCGCCCCTCCCTCTGCCTCACTGCTCCCCCCGGCCGCTCGCCCCTTGGCCCCGCCCCTCCCCTCCCCTGCGTTTCTTCCCAGCGAGAGCACCGCCTCTTCTCGCGGGACCTGAGCCTGGCGGGAGGAGGTGGCTGCAGGGCCGTTGCTAGGATATAGCCGCAACACAGAAGAAGGCGGGCGCGGACGCCGCTTCCTCCGAGCGCTTCCTGAGAAACCTCTGCGACCGGAGTAGCTGCTTTTCTCAGTCAGGTAGGAGGACAGGTTTGGGCTGCCCTCTCCTGGCCCCACCCCCAGACCGGCCTTGAACCGGGGACTACGGCGCTGGACTCCCAGAACTTTGCGCGGGGCGCTTGTCCCGCCTGAGCTCTGGGGACTGCGTGGCTGATGGAGAATGTCCCACCTCTACTTCAGAAGTTGTGCAAAGCATCCCATTTTTCTTGGTTCCTTTTCTGGTTCTGTATCTCAGATTTGGGGTTCGGAAGCAGCAGCATCAAGGTGGGAGGTGTACCTCATTTCCCACCCGGAGTGCTTATCACAGTGATAGTAAAGAAGACGTGTGTGTAACCCAGATCTGGCATTAGAAGACGTGTAGACATCCGTGGTGACATTTCCAGTCTAGTAATTAGAGGGCTTTCACACTTTCCTCCTTGGCACGCTCCTCTCCTCCCATGGTCTTTGCCGTGCCTCCAAAAAAACTTAAAAATTCAACAGGTTTATTTGGTAGAAGGCAAAACTGGATCCCTGCCTTACTAGTCACACTAACATTCTAGATACATCAGTGAAATCATGCATTGTTGGTGAAAGAGGGACATTTTTGGTATGCAATCATAATAGGGACTGCTTTTTGCTTTTTGAACAATTTTTTAAGATTAAAACATTTACAGTTGAATAGGTAAACGTAAACATGAAAGTTCAAACAGTAAAAAGAATGAATGTGCAGTGAAAATCTGTTTTACACCCGTGTCCTCCCATCTGCCCTTTATCTTCCACAGTTATTCTATCCCTATACAAATATCTAGTTGCACCTGTGACATGGTAGCTCCTGGCATGTGTTATTTTATTTTATTTTATTTTTATTATGTTCAGTTAGCCACTGTATAGTACATCATCAATTTTTGATGTAGTGTTCAGTGATTCATTAGTTATAACACCCAGTGCTCATCACAACATGTGCCCTCCTTAATACCCATCACCCTGTTATCTCATCCCCCCACCGCCCTCCCCTCTGAAACCCAGAATTTGTTTTCTGGTGTCCATGGTCTCTCATGGTTCTTCTCCCTTTCTGATTTCTCCCCCTTCAGATTTCCCACCTTTCCCCTATGGTTCTCCGTGCTATTGGCATGTGTTTTTGTTGGAGGCAGTCATGGAGGAGATGTGATTGCTGGTTGACCAGTGAACTGAACTGGGGCAATCACAGGCTCCTCCCCTGTCCTTAGAATGGACCTCCCACCCAAAGCCCCAGGGCTAGGGGCTGCTTCAAGGATCTAGCCTTGAGAGAGTAATGTGCTATTGAGACCATCTAGACTGGATTCCTGACTGAACCCAGTAAAGGCCTCTATATATAAACTCTTTAAGATTCTGGCTGGTGGGTCCAGAGATCTACTGTCTTGCAGCTGCCAAAGATAAGCTTTGTGTGTAAGTTCCCTCACTTATTAAACTTGCCACCTACCAGTCTGGAGTGCTGCCTCTTTCTTTGGTTTCTCCTTGCAGTCCATGTTTGGAGCTCAGTATCGGATTTTACCCTAGAGAACTCTAGAGGTTGTGAACCATCAGCTTTGCTTTTCCCATTAATTGAATCATAAAGTATGTAGCTTTTAGAATTGGCTTAGCATAATTCATTTGAGATTCACCCAGGTCGTATCAATAGTGTATTCCTTTTTATTGATGAGTAGTAGTCCATTTTGTGAATGTCTCTTAGTATGTGGATCCATGCCTCAACTGAGGAACATTTGTGTTGTTTCCAGAGTTCGGTGATTAAGAATAAAGGCTTTATAAACTTCTGTGTGCAAATTCGGTATGAATGTAGTTTTTCATTCTGTCTGGGTAAAGAACATAGATTGCTGGGTCATATGATACGTGTATGTTTAATTTTATAAGAAAACTGACAGTTATTTCAAATGCTGTACCAATTTTCATTTCCACCATCAAGCTATGAGTTCCACTTGTTTACATACTCAGCAACACTTGATATTGTTGGGCTAAAAATATGTATTTGAAGTTGCATTTCTTTAATAACTAGTGATACTGAGCATCTTTTCAGGTGCTTGTTTTCGGGGCCAGGGCTAGACTGAGGCAATTGAGGCAACTAGGCTCCAAATTTGAGGAGGCATTTAACTTCAGGTGCACCTGCAAGTGTGGCTCAGTGCACACAAGTCACACTTGTGCCACTCTAGTCCTGGCCCCACTTCTTTGCCTTCTGTATATACTCCTTGTTGACTTACCTGTTAACTATTTTACTCATTTTTAAACTGTTACTCTTTTCTTATTGAGTTTTGAGAGTTCTCTATATATTCTGGTTACAAGTCCTTGGTCCAAAAAATTGTCTCCCAGGCTATGATTTGTCTTTTTATTATTCTAGTTATGTTTTTTGAAGAGCAGACATTCTTGATTTTGTTGCTGTTTTAGAAGATGACATCTTGGCCATTTGCGGGGAGGATGACCCACCAGATAGTAACAAAAACATGACCTCAGCCTCTCCAAAGGGGTGGGATGAGTATGTTGCTAGGAGTCAGGGCTTCTTTATGATGCTCTCTCTCTAATCAGACTATTAAGCCCTGTTACAGGAGAAAATAGCAAAAAGGAAAATTTTTTGTGGGTGAGAACCTGAAGAGGTTTCTTGAGCTTTTTAAAAATTGAGTTTTTATTCAGTTTTTTTTCTAATTTTGCTTTTTTCTTTATTACTTTGTCTTTTTTTTTTTTAAAGATTTTTTATTTATTTATTTGAGAGAGAGAGAATGAGAGACAGAGAGCATGAGAGGGAGGAGGGTCAGAGGGAGAAGCAGACTCCCTGCCGAGCAGGGAGCCCGATGCAGGACTCGATCCTGGGACTCCAGGATCATGACCTGAGCCGAAGGCAGTCGCTTAACCAACTGAACCACCCAGGCTTCCTCTTTATTATTTTGGAAGTGTAAAACTTTATTTCAGTTTTTTCATTGGTTGTACTTGAAATTCAGCTATGCCTATTTAATTTAACAAAGTCTAGGGTTAAGAATATCATATCCCTGATACAAATATAGTGATCCAAAGGGGTACGTGCACCCCAATGTTTTTAGCAGCAATGTCCACAATAGCCAAAGTATGGAAAGAGCCAAGATGCCCATCAACAGATGAATGGATAAAGAAGATGTGGTGTATATACACAATGGAATATTATGCAGCCATCAAAAAAAAACCCCCCGAAATCTTGCCATTTGCAGCAACATGGATGGAACTAGAGGGTATTATGCTAAGCGAAATAAGTCAGTCAGAGAAAGACATGTATCATATGATCTCACGAATATGAGGAATTCTTAATCTCAGGAAACAAACTGAGGGTTGCTGGAGTGATGGGGGGTGGGAGGGCTGGGGTGGCTGGGTGATAGACATTGGGGAAGGTATGTGCTATGGTGAGCACTGTGAATTGTGTAAGACTGATGAATCACAGACCTGTACCTCTGAAACAAATAATACATTATACTTTAAAAAAAAAAAAAAAAAGAAAGTAGGAAGGGAAAAACGAAAGGGGGGAAATTGGAGGGGGAGATGAACCATGCGAGACTATTGACTCTGAGAAACAAATTGAGGGTTCTAGAGGGGAGGGGGATGGGGGGATGGGTTAGCCTGGTGATGGGTATTAAAGAGGGCACGTATTGAATGGAGCACTGGGTGTTATACGCAAACAATGAATCATGGAACACTACATCAAAAACTAAGATGTAATATATGGTGATTAACATAATAAAAAAAGAATATTAAAAAAAAAGATACGCTGTAAGTATAAAATAAATACTGATTCTGAATCTTCAGAAAGAAAAAAAAGAATGCATAACATCTCACTAATAATCTTTTCATGCTGGTTACATGTTGAAATGATACTATTAAATATTATAGAATAAACAAAATAAATTATCAAAATTAAAAAAAAAGAATATCATATTCCTCAATTTTGTAAACACTATAAGAATTTGAGAACAGTTCACTCTATCTTTCCCTTCCCAATTACATATTCTTGTTGTCTAATATTTCAGTTTTCTACTATTATTTTGTGTTGACAGTATTTGTTTTTGTGTACCCGTATGTTTATAATTTATTTGTTCACCTTTCCTTTTGCACTTTGGACTTCTGTTGAGCCCATTTTCCTCTTCCTTCAAGTGTATCCTTTAGAACTTTCTTTAGAGCAGGTATTTGATGGTAACTTATTTGCAAATATTTCTATTTTCTTTCTTGAAAGAGAATTTTGCTAGGTGCACAATTCTAGGTTGATAGTTATCTTCTTTTAATTATTCCATTGTTACCCTGGCTTCTATATTTCTGGTGAGAAATCTGCAGTGATTTTACTTTTCTTTCCTTTGTATTAATGTTAGCAAATTAATATCATTCAAAACAGTAGATGATATGTCCTTTATCACTATATGCTTTCTGGACCTTCTCTTTGTTATTCTGTAATGTAATTACAGTGTATATGGCTTTGAATTATTTTTACATATCCCATTGGGTATCCCTTATATTTATGTTATGCCTCTTGGATCTTTGGATCCATATTTTTCATCAGTTTTGTAAAATTCTCAGCCATCACCTTTAAAAATATTTTCTCTCTTCTATCTTTTTGTTTTCTCTGGGATTCCGATTTGGCATACAGTAGATCAGGGGCTGGCAGACTTTTTTTGGAAAGGGCTTCTCAGGCCACATATAGTCTTGGTTGCATATTCTTTGTTATTTTTTTATTTTAAAAGTACAAAACCATTCTCAGCTCACAGTGAGATATACTTAGCAGTAAAATATGCTAGAGTTTTTCTCTTTTGCATGGCCCTTAATCTCTCATATTTTTCATATCCTTATCTCTTTGCAGCATTCTATATAAAATCATTTTATTTATCTTCTAGTTTACTAATTCTCTCTTCAACTCTAATGCTATATTCATTGAATTCAACAAATACATATTTTTATTCCAGATATTCCACATTTTTGGAAATTTGTCATCTTGTAGCCAGAGAACTTCACTAAAGTTATTTTTTTTCTCTCTATAAGGATTTGTGCTTAATTTGTTAGCCCCAAACACAGCTTTCCCACCTCAATACTGTTCTAAATTTTTATCAGCCCCTGCTGTTGCCACAGAAATATGCCTCAAGGCCACTTCTATCCTCCCTTCCTGGCTGCCAGCTTCTATACTTAGGCTCCCTGCTGTACCGGGCTCCTCAGTGCTCTGATCCAGTTCCTGCCCCTGCAGCCTGGCTGTTGGCTGCCCTAGCCCACTCTGGCCCCAGTCCTGGATGCTGTCATACTGTCTCCCAAGCCAAAGCTCTTGGTTGCTGTGCCTCAGGCCCCAGTCAGCTCCAAGAGCAACTCACATTTGTTTGTTGATGTGTTTGTTTTGGGGAACAAAGGTCATTGGAGACTTGCTACAGTTTGTGAGAACAAAACTACTGCAGAGAGTGATGCTATCCAGGGTATGGTTGCTGTGGAGCTGGCAGATTCCTTGGAGCTTCTAATCAGTTGTAATCCCAGAAGCATAAATCCTGTGTTAGTTTGTATTCAGGAAAAAAAGCTATTCAAATAAGTCCTTTCACAAGGCATTGTTCTTTGAATAAGGAAGAGGTGACAATATATTTTAAAATACTTTTCAGCATATTCTAGACAGTAGATTTTTCTCAAATTGATTGTGTTTTGAGGTTCTCTTTTGGTATAATTTTTACTTTCTGTGGTGTTTTTATTAAAAATTCACCAATGCTTTTTCCTGATGCCATTACTAAAATAATCAGTATTTTAAAAAAATAATGAGCAACATTGCAGTATGTTACGAACATTGCTGTATACCACCAATGAATTTGATATTTGGTGTAGAAATTTTTATGTGTAGTAAATGTATTTATTTTTCTTGGTTCAGGAAAATGTCTGATCAGGAAGAAGAATTTGATTCTCAGAATGTTGTTAATGCATCAGAAGAAAATGAAGATGCTTTTGAGATTATCAGTATTCCAGTTCCCTCAGAAGAGTTTCCAGAGTCAGATCAAACAGAAGATAATGAATCTGAAGTTGAACCATCCAGTGAGGGCCCTACAACACATGTTAAGGAGGAAAGTTACCAGAGCTTATCAAATGTGGAACCAGAAGATGAAGAACAACTCATGGAAGAAGCTTTGTTGCCCAAACAAGTTTCATATTCTCCCAGAAATTCTACAGAGCACTATGTAACTAAAGATGATAATGCAATGCAGTCAGCCAAACGGTATTCAAATGCTGGATCCCTGGCATTTCTGGATAAGATAAAGGCCATAAAGGAATCTCTGAAAGCATCAGTGAAAGATCCTTTAGCAACAGGTATTACCTAGGGAAGATAGGCATTTCTTTTCCTCATTTTGAAGAATGGTAGCTTTTTCAGATTTGTTTTGCTTGAAGATTTGATTACTTTCCCTTTCCTTTATCCACCAAACTTCTGTAGCTACTGCCACTTGATCTCTTAATCAAGTGTGAAGGTACTCTATTCTGTACTATTTTCCCTAAATAGACGAATACCATTAAATTTTAAGTTGATATTGATCCATTTTTTTTCTAAATAAAGTAGGTTTTTAAAATGTTTAGGGACCTTGGAAAATGGACAAATTTTTGAGTATAATTGTAATTCTTTTGCATGCCTCTTTGGAATTAATTGTTCATAGTTAGCAAGAAAGAGTTGGAATGGAACTTGACTCCAGATTTCCTAATTTCATATCCAGTGCTCATTCTTCATATCTTGTTACTTTTACATATTTCCATACTTCTGCTTAGGGTTAACTTTATATTTAGCTTTGGAAAAATTGTTGTTGTCTTGCATTATTGGTTAATACCCATCACCCAGTTACCCAATCCCTCCACCCCCTTCCCTTCTGCAACCCTCAGTTTGTTTCCCAGCCTCCAGAGTCTCTCATGGCTTGTCTCCCTCTCTGATTTCTTCGTATTCAGTTTTCCTTCCCTTCCCCTATGGGTCCTCTGCATATGAGTGAAACCATATAATAATTTTCCTTCTCCGCTTGACTTATTTCATTTAGCATAATACCCTCCAGTTCCATCCATGTCAATGCAAATGGTAGGTATTCATCCTTTCTGATGGCTGAGTAATACTCTATTGTATATATGAACCACATCTTCTTTATCCATTCTTCTGTTGAAGGACATCTCAGTTCCTTCCACAATTTGGCTATTGTGGACATTGCTGCTATGAGCATTGGGGTGCAGGTGCCCCTTCTTTTCACTACATCTGTATCTTTGGGGTAAATACCCAGTAGTGCAATTGCTGGGTCGTAGGGTAGCTCTATTTCTAACATCTTAAGGAACCTCCATACTGTTTTCCAGAGTGGCTGTACCAGCTTGCATTCCCACCAACAGTGTAAGAGGGTTCCCCTTGGTATCCAAGATCTATAAAGAACTTACTAAACTCAACACCCAAAAACAAATAATCCAGTCAAGAAGACATGTTTGTTTGTTTGTTTTTTTAAAGTAATCTCTATGCCCAACGTGGGACTCAAACTTGCAGCTCTGAGATCAGGAGTCACGTGTATTCCTGACTGAGCCAACCAGGCACCCCCTGGGCTCCATTTTTTGATATTTCTGTGATTGCCTGATATTGTAGTATATAACAAGCACATGGTGATTAGAATAAAGTTGTCTTGGTCCTGTACTTTCTGAGGCTCACAAATTCCTTCACACACCTCCCCTTCCCAAAGCTTAGGAAGTCACTGCTATGAAAATGTTAAAATATATTAATCATAGAAATTTGAATCTATAAAACAACTGAAATAGCTTTCTGATAATTTAACATCTATGAGAGTATTTTCTTTGTTGATAGCTGTGAAAATAAGTTTTAACAATCTCAAAGAACCTCAGCATCAACAATGCCTAGTTAAATTTTATTCTGGGATTATTGATAAATGTCTCATTTAGCTTTATGAAAATTTTCATGTATTAGGAATCTAGAAATATACAAAACTTTTTCTGCCAACAGTGTACACTCTGCCCTCCATCTTACTTATTACTCACTTCTTACATCTTACTTATTACATCTTCTCCATTAAAATTTAAAGTCTGTAGATGTAAAAGAAGAAAATTTACCCCATTATAATAAGCTTTTAAAAAGTGTTTCTTTATTATCAACATGTAAATGCCTTGATTTTCTATTTTATAGAATGGGTAGTGAACCACATAATGTCTATTTTTGTGAAAAGTAGATTTGTATGTAGTTATTCTAGATATTTGTAATGAACAGTGATTTTCTGTTTTACATTTTGACAACTATAGACATAAATCAATTATGGGAAGAAGAATGGACTTAGATACCTTTTTCTTTTTTTTTTTTTTTAAGATTTTATTTATTTGACAGAGAGAGGGAACACAAGCAGGGGGAGTAGGAGAGGGAGAAGCAGGCTCCCCGTGGAACAGGGAGCCCGATGCGGGGCTCGATCCCAGGACCCTGGGATCATGACTTGAGCCAAAGGTGGACGCTTAACGACTGAGCCACTCAGGCGCCCCTTAGATACCTTTTTCTTTGAAAATTTCTCTATTGGATTTTCTTAATTTCATGAATATGCATTGCTTTACTGATGCATGCTATCAATATGTAATCAAAGAATGCACATGCACATCATAACTTCAGGGACACTCTCTAGGTCTCTGGGTCTCTTGTCCCAATACTCAGTACACAAAAATGCTTGATTTTTCTGAAATGTTCCTATATTTATATCTGAGTAATATAATGCCAGATACCAATACCAGATTAGTACCAATTAATACCCGTATAATACCAAATATTGGGACTCTTGAAAAGCAGTTTAGTTTTATTTCCTATTTCTTGTGGTATTCTGAGCGAAGAGGTGATCCTGAACGTGCACTGATCCTCAGAGCAGCGAATAGAAAAAAGATCGGAACTGGAAGCTGGGGATGGGGGAACAGGTACTGACCACTGATGCTAATTCTTGAGATTCTGGATTAATCTGCAAAAGAAAATCTGAGTGTCACTTTTCATAGAAATTAAAAAGTAACTCTTACCATGGAAGTACAGTTGGGGAACATGGCAAAGGCAGTCTGCATTCTATGTGACTAAAAATTGCTCCATCATTCTCTATCTGCTTATGGACTGTAGGTTGCTGACCCTTGCTTTTGACTATGGTTCTTTCTTTTCTCTTTTTATATACAGTAAAAGTTGTACTTTTTCCTCTGGGCCAGGAAATTATAATGCCTTTTAAAATAGACATCATTGTAAAATACCTCAAGGATCATTTTTCATACCTACTGAAGATCCCATCTCATGTACTGCAGATAAGATATTCAGGTAAGCTTGGAAGCTAATAAAACTTACTAAGACTTCTTTGGTTTTATCCTGTAAATAATCAAGATCTTTGATTTGTTAAATGAAATATATGGATATCTACTGTTTGAACATTATATTATGATTATGCATTCATTCAACACATTTTTATTGAGGACATATTTGTTCTAAATACTTAGCTAAGAACTGAAGATGTAAAGAAACATGAAACAAAATCTTTGCTCTCAAATTGTTTACAGACTAGTCAGAAAGATGATGTATGCAATAGTTACCACATAATGTGTAAATGTTTTAATGGAGATATGCACAAAAAACTGTGGAGAACAGAGAGGAAAGAAACTGGGAGAGTCTAGAATGCTTCATTTAATAAAAGTGATAATATTTGTGCTAAGTCCCAAAGAGGTGAGAAAATCTGGGACTCTGGGTGAAGTTGTAAGAAGCTTAGAGCGGCTAGAAGTCGATTCTGTGTGGGGAGTGGGAGACAATGAGGTTAAAAGAAGTTGAGGAATGAGTATGTATAGAATAAGAAAAGGACTAAAAATGGTTTATCTATCAGTCTTTATACACTGAGGTCAATTCACATTCCCATGGTGTCCAAGTTTACTTATATTTTATGGGCAGTATTGAGCAGCCCACTTTATAGTAGCCTTGTATCACGAGAGGACGTAGTCCTTGTAACTGAAAGAGTGAGCGAGAGCAACATAGCTAAATAAATGTTTCTATAGAATATGTCTGCACAGATGCTAATATTTTAGTTTTGAAGTTTTGGTATTAACTTATAAAGATGCCACAAAAAATTTTCCAGGGAAATAAAAACATTTTTTTTTGGTAGGAAAATCCTAAACACTAAAAAGGAGTAAGCCATACCTATTAAATTCCTCCTCGTCAAATCAGAGAAAACAATCAGTTCAATTTCAAAATTATTTTTAGAAAACTTATAATGAATGTGCTGTAATACTAAGATGCTCATGTATTCAAACAACTGATTATTAAAGCTTGGGTCGGGAAACAGCGCTAAAATTTAAATAGTTATTAGTAATAACATTCATGATGGTTAATTTGTTGAGATGTACTCTGTGCTAGTCCATCTACAAAATGTTTTGCCTGCATTATCACATTATCATTCAGTCCATACAACAACCAACAGTGAGGTAGGTATTATTATTAACTTTTTTTGAAGGAAGGAAACTACAGCTTGGGAAGCTTGTACAAATTCACACAGCTAATGAGTGGTAGAATCTGAACTTAAATATAGGTATGACTCCCAAAAGGGAAGAAACTGCTTGCTTGGCATTAACTATAAGATGAAGTTCAAAATTGGAGAAGAGAGAGCACTTTGAGACTGGAGTAGCTAGCCAGTGGTACCTGAGACTCTCTCTGTTCTTTGTACTTCATAACCAACCTTTATGTGTAGGTGCCAGTCATCACCACTAGGTAACAGGCTTATGTCAGCCATGATAATAAAAGAGCTTGATTCTATGTCAACTGCTCTCTAACACAGGTGTTTTTTTCTAGTACTAGAATTGGAGTTCAAATTTGGTGGGACTAAGTCTACTATACAAACTAGAGGAATGAAGAGGGCTCTGGGAATCTATGTTAGTTTCCTATGGCTGTTGTAATGATTAACCACAAGCTTAATAACTTAACAAATGATTTCTCTTATAGTCCTGGATGCCAGAAATCGTAGATCAGTTTCACTGAGATGAAACCAACATGTGGGCAGGGCTATTCTCCCTCTGGAGGTTCTGGGGGGAATCTACTCCCTTGTCTTTTCCAGCTTCTAGAGTTGTACACCGTGCATTCATTGGCTCATGGCCCCTTCCTCCTTCTTTAAAGCAAGCAGCAGAGCATCTTCAAATCTCTCTCTGCTTCTGTTTTATCATCTTCTCCTCTGTAATCAAATCTCCCTTCCTTCCTCTCTAAGGGCATTTGTGATTACATTTAGGACCCACCTAGATAATCCAGGATAATCTCTCCATCTCAAATTTTTTTTTTTTTAAAGATTTTATTTATTTATTTGAGAGAGAGAATGAGATAGAGAGAGAGAGCATGAGTGGGGGAGGGTCAGAGGGAGAAGCAGACTCCCCGCTGAGCAGGGAGCCCAATGTGGGACTCGATCCCGAGACTCCAGGATCATGACCTGAGCTGAAGGCAGTCACTTAACCAACTGAGCCACCCAGGCGCCCCTCCATCTCAAAATTTTTAACTTAATAAAATTTGCAGTCATCTTTGCTATATAATAGTTAACATTAATAGGTTCAGAGGATTAGGACATGGATATATTCTGGGGCAACCTATCACATAGTCCATATAATATTCATGTTAATTTTTTAAGTTAAGAATTTGGGGTGTGAAATTGAAACTCATGGATCTTTGTGCTTTCTTAAACATAGCTAAAATAGACTGGTGGTATCTGATATATTTCTAAGAACGAGTGTAACAAAATCTTTGCTATGTCCAAATCACTAATTGTAATTTAGGAAGACCATGCATTGGAAGAGTGATAGAGATTCTATCAAAACAGCAGCCAATAACATTATACATAGTTTTGTATTCCTTAAAATAGATAAGTAAACTTTGAGTAAATTTACAGAATAAACCAATGAAAGGAGAGAGAATTAAAAAAGATATAAAATAATGTAGAAATAAAGTGATGTACACTTTTTCCAGCACAAACCTGAGGCTTAACTCCACTTTTTCATGAATTTATTTACATGAGTTCCTGGTTGTAGAAACAGAAAGGGAAGGATGGAACTCTGAGTATATGCTTTTCTGCACTGGAGAGAGGAATGGGTATGAAAATAATCAAATTTTCCCTGATATAGATATTGCCTGTATTTACATATAACACATTGTGATTTTTTAGAGAGTCAATGTTTAGAGTATGCTCATAGAGTATGTTTTTTATTTTTAAATAGTTACAGAGTTGCATGGTTTATTATGTATTTGTATTTCTGATGAGAAATCCTGTGAGCGTTGTAGCTTTACTTATAATGCTGAATTCTTGCACTTAACTTTTCCCGTTGTGGTGTTTTCTGTACTAACATTTCAGCAAGGGGTGGACATCATCAATATTCTATTCAGTAATTGAACTATATGTGTTCATATAATCATCTTTGACGTTTTCCATCCCCTTAAAATGAGTATGTATAGTTATTTCTTTGTCATAACACTTCTAATTTCATGTCATTTTTAGGAATGATTCTTAAAAATAATGAGACTCTACTGCAACATGGAGTTAAGCCACAAGATATTGTACAAGTGGAAATTTTTTCTACAGATCCAGATCTATTTCCAATCAAAAGAATACATGGATTAAATGATGCCTCTCAAATCATAACTGTCAGAGTACAAACTGGTTAGTTATGCAATGTCTTTTAGATAAAGTATTTTAGAGTCCCTTTGTAGGTGAACTTTCATTCAATCTTGGTTTTACCTCCTTAGGTATTACTAAGTACCAGGAGGTAGCTGTTGAGATTATAAAATCTGACTTTCACAAACCATTTCTTGGTGGATTCAGACATAAAATAACAGGAATAGAATATCACAATGCTGGAACACAAACTGTACCTAAAAAGATTCCCGAAAAAGACAATGTATTTTGTAGGGATACCCAGGTAATATTTTTATTTTTATTTGTAGGTTTTGAAACTGCAGAATCAACAAATGTTCTGTGTACCTCTCTAAAATTAAAAATTTCCCCATTTGCCATGATGTGGATGGAGCTAAAGAGTATTATGCTAAGTGAAATAAATCAGAGAAAGAAATACCATGTGATTTCATTCATATGTGGAATTTAAGAAACAAAACAAACAAGCAAAGGGGAAAAGAGAGAGAGAAGCAAACCAAAAAACAGACTCTTAATATGGAGGACAAACTGATGTTTACCAGAGGGGACGGAGTGAGGGGATAGATAAATAGGTAATGGGGATTAAGGAGTATACTTGTTGTGATGTATGAAGTGTTCAATCGCTATATGGTACATCTGAAGCTAATATTACACTGTATGTTAACTAACTGGAATTTAAATAAAAACTTAAAAAATTAAGTTAAAATCTTCCAAGGAATTATATGGTAGTTCAAATAATAATAGAAAATTAACTGAACACAGAAAAATGTGCTCTTTACTCACTTAGCTGTGTATATAGTGGATATTTAAATTTTTATGTTTTTATTTTAGACAGTTTTTCAGAGAAAAAAGCTCCAACAGACTACAAATACAACATCCACACAGATGACTAAAATTGGTGTGTATGTATCAAATATGACTGATAAACTGGTAACACCAGGAAAATATTTTTCGGCAGCAGAATACCATGCTCAAAGATTACAGGCGGTAAGATAATTTTTATTATGAGTGAATACTAAAAATGAAATAAATGAGCCAGTTGTTCTGTGTGTGTCTCTGTGTGTTTCCTTAAGCCACACTAGCTTACGAAACAACCCGCATGGGTGTTGTCAAAGAAAAAATTATTCATAACACATATTAAAGATGGTAAGGCAGACTTTATTTAAGAGGGGCTACTACAATGGAGTTTTGTGGTAGGGAAGACAGACTGGGCTCAATTCTACATACAAGGAAAAGTGGAAATTTATAGCCAAGGAGTAGGGTAGGGGTCAATGTATGGAAAATTACTAAGAAAACATCAGGGGTAAGGGAAGATTCTGGCTAAACCATTCTAACAGGATATTTTATTGAAGGCAGGCCAAACTGATTAGGCATCATCTGGGGGGATATATTGTAAGTTAAGGAGCCTCATTAAATATTGAGGATGGGATTCTGGTTAAACTGACTTAACAGGCTTTTGCTGAAATTGAACAATGCAGAGATGATCACAGAAGCCCAACAGTTGAGGCCTAATTGAAAAACTGCTCAGAGGAGCCTGATTAGAGTTTGGTCAAGGAGAGAATCTTTATCAGTGTAAGTTATGTTTCATTGGTATTAAAAGCAGTTTTTATCTCCAGTCTCCCCCCAGTAAAAGGAACCATAATCCTAAATGCTCCTAATCCTTCCCTTTCCCTTAGGGATTCCTAAGGGTTGTGTGTTACCTTTGGCCATTATTAGCTTTGTCTTCTCTATACCTTGGCCTTAATCCTTGGGACAGTAGAATCACCTAGGGAGCTTTCCAGAGTAATTGAAACCAAAAGGACACTAAAGTCTGTTTTCTCTGATATTAATATAGCCACTCCATCCCTTTTATGTTATTGTTTGCATGGCCTATCTTTTTCTGTCCTTTTACTTTCAACCTATTTGAGTCTTAATCTAGAATATCTCTCTCATAGACAGCATATAATTGGATCTTGTCTTTTTATCCAGTCAGATAATCTCTACCTTGTGATTGGAGTGTTTAATACATTTATATTTAATGCAATTATTGATAAGGTTGGATTATATCAGCCATTTGCTATTTGTTTTCTGTATGTCAGATGTCTCTCTTGTCCTCTCTTCTTCCTTTACTGTCTTTTATGTTAAATAGGTATTTTCTTTTCTTTTTTTTTTTTAAGATTTTGTTTATTTATTTGACAGAGAGAGATATAGCAAGAGAGGGAACACAAGCAGGGGGAGTGGGAGAGGGAGAAATAGGCTTCCCCCTGAGCAGGGAACCCAATGCGGGACTCAATCCCAGGACCCCGGGATCATGACCTGCCAAATGCAGACGCTTAACGACTGAGCCACCCAGGTGCCCTAAATAGGTATTTTCTAATGAACATCTTAATTCTTTTTTTTTTTTCCCACTTAAACCCTTATTTTCAATATAATATATACTTTTAAAAAAAGTATACAATTCAATGATTTTTACTATATAAACAGAGTTATACAACATTTTAGAATAGTCTCATCATTCCAGAAAAAAGTCCTGGACCCAATAGCAATCAGTCCCTATTGCCCTCCAATGTTTTCTGCCTTAGGAAACCACTAATCTACTTTCTGCCTCTATTGGTTTACCTATTCTGGATATTTCTTACACATGGAATCATACAATATGTAGTCTTTTGTGATTGGCTTTTTTAAAACATAACATAAGGTTTTCAAGGCTCATCCATGTTGTGACATATACCCATACTTCATTCTTTTATATTGCAGAATAATATTCCATTGTATATACTCAATTGGATTTACCTATTGTATCCATGCCAATGTATATACTGAATTTTGTCTGTTTATCGGTTGATGGACATTTGAGCTGTTTCCACTTACTGGCTGTTAGGAATAAAGCTGCCATAAACATTTGTGTACAAATTTTTATGTGGAATATGTTTTCATTTCTCTTGGATATATGTCCAGGAGTGTTATTGCTTGATGATAAGGTAAGTATATGTTTAACCTTTTTGAGGAACTGCCAGATTGTTTTCCAAAGCAGCTACACCATTTTATGTTCCACCAGCAGTGTATGAGGATTCCAATATCTTCACATCCACATCGACACTTGTTACTGTCTGTATTTTTCATTATAGCTATCCTAGTAAGTGTGAAGGGATTTCTCATTGTGGTTTTGATTTTGCATACCCTGATGGCTAATGATATTGAATATCTTTTCATGTGCTTATTAGCAACGTTTTACATTATTGGAAACATTTTTGATTATGATGACATTGGGGAGATGCTACCGTACTTTAATGGGTAGAGAACAAGGATGCTGCTAAACATCCTATAAGCATAGGAACTCCAACCCCACTGCAACAGATAATTATCTGTTCCAGACTATCAACAGTGCCATTGCTGAAACCTGCTTCTGAGTCTGTCTCTATCACAGTAGGTAGCCATTGATGTCTCTGCTCAATTTTTTTTTTCTTTTTTTTGGTTGTTGCCGTTTTTCTATTTTAAGTCTGGCTTCCTGAGGGTTGCACCTGGTTTAGCATAGCCTAATGGTTAGGTAATGATTGATCAGAGGTTGTACTCAAATTCCGTGATCTAGTAAAGCTTCCGCTTTCACTAATGGACCCATGTGTGGATTGAAGGATGCATTCAAAGTTCAGACAAGTTCAGTTTCTGTTTATCCTGGCTTTTATTTTCTGCTGGGTTTTCTTCTTGCATTTCTTCTGCACAAGACCTCACAGCCTGGGATATGGAAATAGGGAGGGCCTTTTCCACTCTCTCCTGAGTATGTGTTTATCCTTGTACATGTGTTCAGCCTTCAGGCTACAAGGGATATTTGGGAGGTTACCATGGTTCACTATGGCTATCTCCTTTTCCTGATCTCCCTGATTAATTTCTGGCTAGTCTGCCTATCTATTGCTTGCTCCCGAATACAATCTCAGCTGAGTTGCTGGCTGGTTTGTTTTTAGTTTTTTGTGGGTTTTTTTTTTTTTGCACTGAGATTACTGTTGTTTGCGACATTGCTTAGGGGGTATGGAGTTTTTCCTTGCTTCACTTTAAATCAATTCAGCCCCCTGAAAGTGGACACAGATGAAACCAGGGTGAGGAGAAGGGGGATATGAGAGCAGCCCTAAGTTGAACTGCCACAGACTATCAGTGTTCCTACTTGAGGTTTAGTAATTTTTCTTCAATAAACATTTATTTGATGTATGCCTTTGGTCAATTTCCAGGATCCTGAGATGGTTATTATTTTTTAAAAACAATTTTGTCCAGTTTTATCATTCCTTTTTGGACGGAGTATTTGCTGAGACTTTTACTTTTCCAATCTGGTAGTCCTGCTCCCAGGTCCAAATAGAATTTTCAGTGACTTATTTTGACATGACAGAATTTTCACAATTGAAATAGGAGATATTTTAATATACATAAAATCTATTTTAAAATATGAATCTCTTGGATCTTTATCAGAAATGTGCATGCATGCACACACACGTGTTCCTAAAATTGTAATCTGTAATCATTTATATGTATGGTCCAGTCACTGTTGTCTTCTTGTGTATTTTCCTAAAGGAGCTTGGCAGATGTCTGAACTTGTATAGAATTGAGGCTGCAGGCAACCCATAGGTAAGGTGGTTGCTCTTAATTTGAGAAGGTATGCCCTGTCCATTTCTTGCATCATCTTTGGAAAGTCGGCCAGACACTGTAGCTGGTACAGGCTTTTAGGGTCTGGGGAAGGTAGGCTGGATTGGTTGCTCCACAGCAATGTAGTTTGGAGAGCAAGGAGGCCTAAGAACACACAGGCTTCCTTCCATGCTCCAGCTCATTTGTTACCAGATCACTCATATAACAACTACCATACTCTCACCACCTGCAGGATCACTGTCAACAGCCCTATGTTTGACCTGAATGTGTCCTGAGGAACCTACCTCCATGAGGAAGCAAAGAAATTACAACCCATGCAATAGGACTCATTAACTTGAAGGAGGGAGACCAACCAGGACAATTTGCCTGGCTTTTATTAAGGGTGAAGTTGAAATAGAAATTTTTTAAAAAATAATACTCTCTCATATTATTGTATTGGCTAGAATATTTCCTTTCAGCAATTTTCCACATATATAAAACACAATTGTGAGCATACTGTGTGTCAAATTATGTGTCTTGAATTCTTTACTGAATAGCTTCTGGATTGGGTTAAGTTTAAAGAATACCTATTAGTTTCTTCCTACCCCAAATTGCTCAACTAAATTGCATACTTTTAACACTAGGCATTTGAAAGTGGAAAAGAAGCCTACTTAATAGTGAAGAAAGTAGTACTGACTAGCAATCCTCCTTCTTCCTTGCTGGATATTTCTGGCAGATTAGACTCAGTGTTAGGGTCCTCTTGGATTATGACTCAGCTTTGCTGGGTCTCCCGCTCAGGGTACCATTTGAACAGAAGGAGTCCTTGATGATGACAAAGACTTAAGCCTGTCAGGCTAGTGCAACACAAGTACAAGTATGTGAAAAGTTAAAGAATTTGTGCCAGAATATGTCAATTCAGTGCTTCTTTCATTGAAAAAATCTTGCTATGAGAAAAAAGTCAACTAAATTAAATAGTGTGTTTGATTTACATCATGGTGCAGGGTTCTTGAAGACAGTTGTAGCCTGGTAACAAGGTAAGAAGCAGTCCATGGGCCAGCACTAGAATCATAGGCCACATTTTGCATACCACTATGAGAATTATAAACAGGTTCCTCCCCACTCAATGTCCATCTAGTGCTGAAAGCTGTTAAATCAGAAGATGTTCTTTGCTCTTTTAGTCCTTCTTTTTGAGATTCAGAAGAAAGCATCTAATTATTAGGGCCAAAGATTGACTAATTTTCTAAATTAGTCTATATCAAATTCTTTGAATTACCGTCTTACTGACCAACTCAAAATTGTCCAGTACACCATATATTTTGTTATTTGTTTTTTCAAAATTAAAATTTTTATTGAGGTATAATTGACACATAATATATTTTTTTCAGGTATATAACACAACTTGATATTTGTAATACATGTGAAATGATCATCACAGTAAATCCAATTACCATCTGTCACCATATGAGGTTAACTTTTAGGATTTACTCTCTTGACAACTTTCAAGTATGCTTCAAAATATTATTGACTGTAGTCACCATGCTGTATATTACATACCTATGACTTACTTATTTTATAACTGGAAGTTTTTACCTCTTGACACCTTCACTCATTTCACCTGTGCCCTAATCTTCCTCCCCTCTGGCAACCATCATTCTGTCCGTGGCATCTGTGATTTTTGTTTTGTTCATTTGTTTTTCCCACGTGTTAAGTGAAATCATATGGTATTTGTCTTTGACTTATTTCGCTTAGTATAATTCCCTTTAAGGTCCACCCATGTTGTTGTAAATGGCAAGATGTCATTCTTTATTATGGCTGAGTAGTATTCCATTGTGTATATATATCTTGCATCTTTTTTATCCATTCATCAGCAATAGACAGGTTATTTCCATATCTTGGCTATTATAAATAATGTTGCAATGAACATAGGGTTCATGTATCTTTTTGAATTAGTGTTTCTTGTTCTTTGGATAAATACCCAGAAGTGGAATTGCTGGGTCAAATGGTAGTTTTATTTTTAATTTTTTGAGAAACCTCTATACTGTTTTCCATAGTGACTGTACCAATTTATATTCTCACCAACAGGGTATAAAGGTTCCCTTTTCTCCACTTCTTTGCCAACACTTGTTACTTCTTATCTTTTTGATAATAGCCATTCTAACAGGTGTGATGTGGTATCTCATTGTGGTTTTGACTTGCATTTTCCAGGTGATGAGTGATGTTCAGCATCTTTTCATGTGTCTGCTGGCCATCTGTATGTCTTTGGGAAAATGTCTATTCAGATCCTCTGCCCATTTTTTAATTGGATTGTTTGTTATTTTGCTTTTGAGTTTTAGGAGTTCTTTATATATTTTGGATAATAACTGCTCCTCAGATAGATGGTTTGCAAATATTTTCTCTCCTTCAGTAGGTTGTCTTTTCATTTTGTTGATAATTTCCTTTGCTGTGCAGAAGCTTTTTAGTCTGATGTAGTCCCACTTGTTTATTTTTGTTTTTGTTACCTTTGCTTTCGGAGTCAGATTAAAAAATCATTGCCAAGGGGCTCCTGGGTGGCTCAGTCGTTAAGCATCTGCCTTTGGCTCAGGTCATGATCCCAGGGTCCTGGGATCGAGCCCTACATCGGGCTCCCTGCTCCACAGGAGGCCTGCTTCTCCCTCTCCCACTCCCCCTACTTGTGTTCCTGCTCTCGCTATCTCTCTCTCTCTCAAATAAATAAAATCTTAAAAAAAAAAAATCATTGCCAAGACTGACGTCATGTAGCTTACCACCCATGTTTCCTTTAGGAGTTTTATGGTTTCATGTCTTACATTCAAGTCTTTAATCCATTTTGAGTTAATTTTTGTGTATGGTGTGAGATAATGGTCTAGCTTCATTTTTTTTGCATGTGATCGTCCAGTTTTCCCAGCACCATTTATTGAAGAGACCGTCCTTTCCTCCACTGTATATTCTTGCCTCCTCTGCTGTAAATTAATTGACCATATATGCATGAGTTTATTTCTGGGTTCTCTATTCGTCCATTGATCTGTTATGTTTGTTTTTATGCCAATACCATACTGTTTTGATTACTATAGACTTGTAATGTAGTTTGAAACCAGGGAGCATGGTATCTTCAGCTTTGTCCCTTTGGTAACAAAGTTAAGAGAGATGAAGAATGTTTCTTCTTTGAAGTTCAGTATAATGGTTGTAAATCAAGGCTGCTTTTCTCTGTCAAAGTGACATAGGTCCTCCTGGCAAGAGTGGGATAGTTCATTCTTAGTTATCTAATTTCACATAGCAGAGTTTCTGATAGATGATGATTTTAGAGAACTAAGTTTCTCAGTGAGTAAGAAAATAGTAGTTACTCCAAGGAGGGAATTGTTAGGACATTTTATAGCTGCAGAATGTCCTTGGAAGAAATACTGTTTCCTGTTAACTTCATAGCTTACTTTATTAGTGCCTGTTATTCCAGCCTGATAGATTTTTATGTTTTCAGGCCAAACTAATTTTTACTTTCTTACTGTACAGGGGGCTTGGTTGGTGGCTCTGTGATGTCATTAGGATCCTAACTCCTTTTACTTTTCCATTCCATTAAACTTATCATGAGCTTGTTACTATATGATAATGAAATGGTTAGTCAACCTTCAGCATAGTGTCTGCATTCTATGCAGGAAGAAGGGAGCAGTCAAGGGAGCATGCACCGTGTATGCTACCTTCAAGAGTTTTTCCTGAAAGCCCCACCCAGTGACTTCCAGTTACATATTATTGGCCTGAGCTGCATCAGGTGATATCCCTGCGAGTGTGTGATAAATTCATTTTTAAAGTTTCATACTGTTGCTCCTTAATAATTTTTTTAGTAAGGAAGTTAGGGAGAATGGATATTAAGTGAGGAGATGGAAATCTCTACAACACTTTCCAAACTCCAGTAAAATGATTTTAGAGGAATAAAAAAATATAAACATACAGGAACAAAGAATACATGAGAAGAGAGAAGAGTAAATGTGTCAATTACTTTAAAGTTGTAAAGCAGATGGAGAAATGTTACCTTGACTTACTTAAACTGAGGAAGTGAAAATCTTTAACAGGCTTTTCTGTTTTTCATTTCCTTGTCCTCCTCCCTCATTCCTCTTATCGAGTGAGATTTGATCTGGAATTATAATTATATATATAATTTACTATATAGTTATAATTTCCTATATAATTTTTACTGCTTATTGTTGTTTTATATATTTACATTGATATATATGATTTTTCCGCCCCAAATAATATGTGTTTAGCTTGATAGCTCTCTTGGAAGTTTTTGCTCAATTCTTTAATTTTTCCCTTTTAACTTATTTTTCTTTCTGGAATACATTCTCTAGTAATTCTTTCAGAGATTATGCATGGGAGATAAATCATCTTAGTCCTATTGAATCAACCTCATTCTTAAAGTTTAATTTGAGTGTGTGTAGAAAGTTAGATTTAAACTTATTTTCAAGATAATTTTTTTTATGACTTTGAAGCAATATTTGATTAAAAGTCTGACATCAATTTCTCATTTGTTTCCTCTTTCTGGAAGCTTTTAGGATTTTTACTTTATGCTTAGTAATCTTATTGTGATATGCTTGAGACTTGGTCATGAACCCTTTCTATCTGAGTGCTCATGTCTTTCTTTAGTTTGGGGACATGTTCTTTTATTATGTTTTGAGTAATTTCTCTAATCAACTTTCTTCATTCTGTCTGGAACTTAGACATATTTTGGAATGTCTGCATTTATCTTCCATGTCTCTTAACTTTCCTTCATTCTTTATAATTTTTACGACCTTTTACTCTACATTCCAAAAGATTTTCTCACCTGTTTCTTGCTTACTAATTCCCTCTTAGGCTCTGCACATTCTGCAGATCAGCTTACAGTCAACTACTTGTTCTCAGCCAATATCCATTCTTCCCATTGTGGTAAAGCTTTAGCTGGGCGCATGGCTGCCTCACTGCAGACTACATTTCATAACCTCTTTTGTATATTGGCGAGGCCAAGTAACTAAGGCTTGGAAAATGAAATTTGAGGGTAAACGATGTGTGCCACTTTTGGATATTGCTTGTAAAGTGACTGGGTTGCAATTCTTTTGTCTTTTTCTCCCTTTCTACTGGTTGAAAGATGATGAGAAATGAACCAGCCACCTAGGGCATAAAAGTAGGACGCCCTAGGTGTTGAATTTGTTGAATATCATAGAGCTTTCTACCAGTCATTCTAAAACTTTAGCATGCATCAGAAACACCAGGAGAACTTGTAAAATACAGAATCTGTGCCCTACCCAGGATTTCTGATTCAGTAGCTCTGGGGTGGGGCCTGAGAATTTGCATTTCTAATAGTTTTCCAGATGAAACTGCTGGTCTGACCATCACTCTTTGAGAACCACTGTTCTAGTAATTCTGTTTCACACAATAGTAAACTTTTCTTTGTTGAGTGAGGAGCATTATATTTTGTGGGCTCTTCCCAAATGTTTGGTTATTCTTGAGTGTGTGTAGGTAGGGTATTTGAGGTCCCTGATGTCCAGTGTGCTACGCATATTTGTTTACTACAGCCTTACCACAGTGGATTTAGGGGATGGCCAAGCCTTGATTCTGGAAGAGAGAGAGTTTTCTGAAGAGGGAGCTTCTATTTATCCTGGGTGTCACCAGCCTCTGGGACACTAACTGTTCTTGTCTAGAGGCAAATATTTTTGTTGCTGTTTACCTAAATTGCTCTAGAGAAGCCTGTTCCTTTTGCATTTCTCAAGCGGTCACCTTGTCAGTTGCCCTAACACCCCTTCTGCTCATAGGATCCACTGATTTAGGGCTTGAAGCTGTCTTATAGAATCTTCTGTATTTTCTAGCTTGCCTTTCCACCTTTCCCTTGCATGATTAGGCATAGATTCTTTCTTCAATTTATTCTGTCTCCTTTCTTGAAGGGATTCTTCATAGTTTCTGTTCCTTTGGAGGACTCCTTTAGTATGATTCAGTGTCCTTATTGATTTCTGCTTATATGATTTTCTGTAATTACCAAGGATTAGGATATGGTAAAGGGATGAGTCAGCATATTCTCTGTCCTCAATTTTGATCTAGCCTCTCCACATTTTATTTTTATTTATGATTTTAGTAAATACAAATATAAACTCTCTCAGCTGCGTTGCAAGTTTCTTGAGGATCTAGTATTATACTATAACCTCAGACATATTTGTATTTCTCAAAATTTAATAAATACTTTTTGCTTAAGTCTCTCCTTTATCTAACCTGCCTTTGGTGGGTTCTACACATAACCTACCTGCCTTGCGTTTAGTTAACGAAATTTTGTTTTAAATATGAGCCTAAGCTAATGATAGTTAAGATAAACTAGAGACAATATTTATAACAATAGTAGTATTTATTGAGGACTTGTGATATATCAGGGTTAAGCTAAGGACTTTATATGCAAAATAAACCAAAATCAAAAACACTAGTGAGTAGTGGAGGGAAGATTTAGACTAAATTTTACTCCAGAGCCCATGCTCTTTTTTTTTTTTTTTAAAGATTTTATTTATTTATTCATAAGAGACAGAGACAGAGAGAGAGGCAGAGGGAGAAGCAGGCTTCCTGCTGAGCAGGGAGCCTGATGCCGGACTCAATCCCAGGACCCTGGGATCATGAGCTGAGCCGAAGGCAGACGCTGAACCATCTGAGCCACCCAGGCGGCCCCAGAGCCCATGCTCTTAAGCATTGTACAACTGCTGCCTCCTAGGAAGGCATATTTGCTAAATTTCAAAGCCAGATTGCTGATGTGCATTATCCACAGCTTGTATGTTCTAATGTGTGCGAGATATCTGGCATAGAGCTAAATCTAGACTCTCGGTACTTTTTAGTAATTACCACATTGGAATAGAAATAATCACCATTGCCTTTTGTTATTATCTGATATAGTTGATAATAAACACTTTATTTCCTTTTAATTTAACTATAGGTAATAGTGCTACAGACTTACTATAGACAATGGCATGCTAAGGTTGTGGTAGAGAATTTAAAAAGACAGAAAATGTTAAGATTGAAGTGGGAAGCAGAGGAAGAACTAAGGAAGGTACGAGAAAAAGAAGAATGGATCAAATTGGACTATTACCGGAGGCATAATCCTCAAACAAAAGAAGATTTTGAGCTTCTTTATAATGCACTGGAACGTAAGTTTGAAATAGCCTTTGCATAAAATACTAATTTTATAATTTTTCACTAGTAGGAAAAACAGGTTTACTAAAGACAGAAATAAGACCTTATTATTTCAGGATGGTGTCTTGGGAATCTTGGACTGGAGAATTTAAAGAGATAAATAATGTTTTACATTTGGGACAGGAATTAAGGCAGGAATGAAATTGGGAATGCTTTTATATTAACAATGGGTAAGTAAAATGTGCATACTGCTCTGTAAATTATGTGGTTTTAGTATATTATCTCATTTGATCATCCCTGTGAAGTAAAAAGAGAAAGTATTGTCCAATCTGCTTCTCTGATGGTCTTGGGAGTTTGTAAACTCAGAGTTGAGCCATTTGGAATCCCTCACTTCAACATCCTCTTTAGGAGCAACATGCTCTTTAGAGGCGGGATGGGCAATACCTTTTAATTCCCACCCATTAATGATCAGTATAAATGTATATTCTCTACACAAGTGGCTTTTATGCCTTATTTCTTCCACAAGAGGTGTGCTAGTCATTGACACAATTAAAAGCTTCAGTGACTTGACTGGCCAAGCAGTGCCTCCTCAGGGCAGAAGATATACTGTTCTTGAAGCCTTTTCCCATTGCCTCCTTCCAATCTCAGCTGAAATTTTGTCGCCTACTCAGAGGCTTCTGTGACTGACAGTAGAACTTGGATACCCCGTTGTCATCACGGTTCCCAGAGTACCCCAAACTTCTCATTTATGTCACCACCACAGTTTGTAATTTATTTGTTTAACATTTTGTTAAACAATCTGTTTAACATTAATTTTCACCACTGGATTATAAGCTCCATGAGAGAATAACTTAGTTTGTTGTTGTTTTTTTTTTTGATGATCTCTTTTTCTGTGCTTAGTTCAAATGCCCAACTAATATTGATAGAATGAATGAGTGGGTTGATGAAGGGGAAACCCAAAGATGATGGGAGCCATCTCTAGCTTGAGTAACAGAACATATAATTGAATACAATTATAGGTGTCAGATATTGGGTCTGTTTAAATTGCTATATGGTAACACACTATTTACCAGAAAATGAAACAATTAAACACTAGGTCTAACAAGTAACATTAATAAATTTTTCTCTTTGGTAACATGCAAAATTGAGTGGCTTTAGGAATGTGGCAGTGTTTGAGGTAATAGCCTTCTCCCTCGGCTTTACATCTGCCTTCTCTTTCTCCTGATCGTTGACCTCTGCAAATACTTTGTTTTACTTTAAACTTCACTTCTATTTTCATTTTCTCTCAGATGAAAACAAAGTTTGTTTCTAAGTGTTAAGAGTTAAAAGACAGCACTGTTGGCAAAGTGTCCGTGAAAGGTCTTATTAACAAGCATAAAACTAAAGTTCTGTTATAGTAGAACTCTATCCAAATAATTTTCCAAATTCACATATGAACAAATCAAAGGATATTATTGTTATTTTGTTCAGTTGACAGGCAGTTGTGCAAAACAACAGAAAATATACTGAATGAGGTTCTTCTTTTTCTACTTACTAATGGCTGTTAACTTGGACAAGTCACTCACTTCTCCTAAGCCTCAGGTTCTTCATCTATAAAAGGATTTAATGATCTCTGGCATATTTACTGCACAGGCTTTATAAAGTGAAAATAAATATTGCATTTATGAAAGTACTTTTGGGGCGCCTGGGTGGCTCAGTTGCTAAGCGTCTGCCTTCGGCTCAGGTCATGATCCCAGGGTCCTGGGATCGAGCCCCTGCATCGGACTCCCTGCTCAGTGGGAAGCCTGCTTCTCCCTCTCCCACTCTCCCTGCTTGTGTTCCCTTTCTCACTTTGTCTCTCTCCGTCAAATAAATAAATAAAATCTTAAAAAAAAAATACTTTAGAAGTGCAAAGATTTATGCATATGTAAGTTACTGTTACATGGTAAATAATTTTATACAGATTTTCTATATTAAAATGGAACACACATACTTTGTATGTCTACACATGATTTGTGTGGGAGAAAACGAAATTTCTTACATAAAAAAAGCATTTCTTAGTTTTCTTCCAGCCCTAAAATTAGAAATTAAAACTCTCAGATAATTTGTAAGTTGTTTGTTGTTGTCTTTGAAACTGCTGCCCTCTTGTGGCTCCTAGTGACAATTGCCTAGTTTGAATTACAACTCCTAATAGAAGTTTTATTTTTCCTTTGGGTATTATGTCCCTCAGTAATAAAAGCAAATTATATCATTTTAAGAAAATGAATTTAACTATGTATGAAAATGAATTTAACTATGTAAGATAACATAATGGATCAAAGTCAAGGCCATTTCCAGGCAACACTATTTTATTTTTATGTTTTTTTTTTTTCTTTTTCTTATAGCAGTGTGTTGAAGGTGACTCCTTCATTGATCTGAATTGTCACTCTTACTTCAGATTCAGAAGAGTCATTATCTTTAGGAAACTTCTCTTGACAGCACGAATTAGGCTCAGAGCCTCTTTTCCTTGTCCATGATTCTCTGTAAACACCACTTTCTTAACTGTCTACATTTGTACCAAGGGTGCCTGATAAGATCCTTGCTCATTATATCTAGTAAATATTTGTTGAATTGAATCCCCTAACCCCTTGCCTTGTTTTAACTTGTGCTGATGGCATTTTCTGACTCTTCTCTAATTATTACTTCTTGATCTCAAGGTACCTTGACTTCTAGCTTCTGGAGGCCATTGACATAATCGGGCTCTGGGCATTCAGTCTGAATCTTTCTTGGTTCTCTCCATTCAGGCTTTCAGTCTGTGAATGAGAATTTTAAAAAGCAGATGCATATAAACTGCTAGTGATGGACAAAATCTTGTATGTTCTGCTATTTCTTATTTGGAAATCGCAAGTTTAAATCTCAGAAATTTTAGAATGTGGGGTACCTGGGTGACTCTGTCGTTAAGCGTCTGTCTTCAGCTCAGGTCATGATCCCAGGGTTCTGGGATTGAGCCCCGCATCCGGCTCCCTGCTCAGCGGGAAGCCTGCTTCTCCCTCTCCCACTCCCCCTGCTTGTGTTCCTTCTCTCCCTGTGTCTCTCTCTGTCAAATAAATAAATAAAATCTTAAAAAAAATTTTTTTTAGAATGTGTATAGACTTTAGGACTAGTCCTATCATTTCATTTTATAGTTGAACTTCAGACCCTGGAAACTGGATGATTTGTCCAGGAAGATAAATTAAGGAGATAAAATAGATATATTCTTTCAAATGAACTAGTTCCTTAATATCTTTTTCTTTAAAAATATTGGTGGCTATTGACATCTGTTATGGACTGAATTGTGTTCCTCCAAAATTCATATGTTGAAGTCCTAACCCCCAGTACCTCAAAATATGACTGACTTTGAGGACAGGACCTTTGAAAAAGTAATTCAGAAAAAATAAGGTCATATGGACAAGCTCTAACCAGTATGACTGATGTCCTTATAAGGAGAGGAGATTAGGGGACACACACACAAACACACACACACACACACAGAAGATCATGTAAAGACTTTGGAGGATGGTGGCCCTTTAGAAGCCCAGGAGAGAGGCCCTGGGCTTAACCCTGCCATCACCTTGACCTTGAACTCCTATTTTCCAGAACTGTGAGGACATCAATAAATTTCTGTTGTTTAAGCCACCCAGTCTATGGTACCTTGTTATGGCAGTCCTAGAAAACTAATTCAGTATTCCAGCTTTGTTTTTGTTTTTATTATCATCATCCCTATGGAACATATGTTTTAGGAAAGTGGGCAGAATTTCTCTTGTTTTCTTCAATGTCTTTTCTGTATAGGTCTGGAAACTGTTAATTCAGATAGAAAATAAGTTTTGTCCATCTACTCCTGATTCCTGTGTGTTTCTATTCCTTATTGGTAGTTAGGACATGGTATTTCTCTGATGTCATGTTCCATTCCTTACTATAGATTTACAGGGAGGTTGTTCATCTAATGGAGAATTTTATTGGAATTAAAGCCCATTATTTTCGTTTCTAATTAGCTTCACTGGATCATTCCCTTTTAAAAAATCATACTAATAATTTAAGCAAAATGTAAAGTCAATATATATGAATATAAGTGAATTTGAGTACATATATGTATATATCTCCAGATTCACCCAGGACTTAAGTATTAGTCTAGAAGAGCAATAAATTGCTATTTGAGGTTGGCAGGATAGCTTAAGTAGTGTCCTAGTGGCCTAAATTTATTACTGGTCCCAAAGGTTTCTAATGTAAAACTGGAAGTAAAATAGGCATACTTATATCATTCAATTTTTATTTGCTTTCTGGAAACATCTATATAATCCCATGAGATAAATATTCTCAGTTATTATTTCCACAAGCAAGCAATTTTTCTCTTCATTCATATGCTGCCTTTGGATATATGGATTTTGTCAAATTTTAAAGTTCTTTTGGTTGGGAGAACTACTCTTAAAGGATAAACTCATCAATCATAGATTTCCTGGACTTTCATAACATAATTTAGCCCTTAAATTTACAACCCTTTTGCTGAAGACAATTTAGCTTTTAAATTTAAAAATCTTCTTTTTGAACAGACGAAGCTGTGCAGTGTCTGAATAGTGTATTCCCAGTAAGGGACAGAGTGGATTCTTATAAAAAATATCACTGGCATGTCCTTGGCCTGATCAGGATGATTTCAAATTGAAAGTTGAGAGGAAGAAGAAAGAGTTTGATAAAGCTTTAAAACTAGATATCATCAAAGGCAGTGGTTATAACAGAAGAAGACCAGAAACAACTATTAGAGAGAGAAAGAGCATGAGCGGGGCGGTGGGGGTGGTGGGGGAAAGCAGGGAGGGGGAGGGCAGAGGGAGAGAGAGAATCTCAAGCAGACTCCTGGCTGAGCACAGAGCCCCTCGTGGGGCTTGATCCCAGGACCCTGAGATCATGACCTGAGCCGAAATCAAGAATCAGCTGCTCAACCAACTGAGCCACCCAGGTGCCCCTAAAATAAATCTTTAAGAAAAACAATAATCATTATTTTTAAAACTAAGAACTTTGAGTCATCTGACAGGGGAATTTAGCTGGAAAGGTAAAAATCAATTCAGTGATAGGTATTTTCACATATATCAAAATAGTTAACACATTTATATATATATGGGAAATATATATATATCAAAATATTAACCACATTTATGTATACACACACACACACACACACACAGGAAGGAAATAACATGTTACCCTCTGTGTATCTTCTTTTGGGGGGGGTATCTTCCTGAGGGAAGTTATTCTTTTTTTTTATCATTTTGTTTTATTTTTTTCATCATAAGTATACTCCTTTTTCTTTCTTTCTTTCTTTTTTTTTTTTGAGTAAGCCCTACACCCAAGGTGGGACTCAAACTCACAACCCCAAGATCAAGAGTTGCAGCCTCCACCAAATGAGCCAGCAATAAGTGTATAATCCCCATCACCTGTTTCCCTCTCCTCCCACACACCTCCTCTCTGGTAACCATCCGTTTGTTCTCTAGAGTCTGTTTCTTGGTTTGCCGCCACCCCCCCCCCGCTTTTTTTTTCCCCTTTATTCATTTGTTTTGTTTCTTAAATTCCACATACGAGTGAGATCATATGGTATTTGTCTTTCTCTGACTGCCTTATTTTGCTTACGTAGCAAAAGCAGGTATTCTCTTGAAGGGGGGTCTAAATAACATGTTCGTGGCTGCTACAAACCCAAACCATATATTTTTCAATCCTGGGGAGAGCACGTGCTTACTTGGATGCATAATTTGACATTACCTGAGCTGATTTCCTTTGGCTTCTCTTTGTTTGACTCTAATTTTATTGCTTTAAGTTTCTCAGCTTCCATTTTATCCTATTTTTTCATACGTCAGGTGTACAGTATGAATGCTTATATTCGTGTATAATTTTATTTAAATTGACATAAAATACTGTTTGTCAGGATACGATGGTAATAAATTTTCTGAAAAGGTGTGGGATTTTAAAAACGCAAGAGTGATTCATGTTATTCCTCTAGTCTGGCAGCAAGAAGAATTTGCCCGCATTAACCAGTCTTTCACTGGAGCTGAAAGGAAAGCTGCTTTGTGTGAACTTCTGGAAAAAGAGACCCAGATAATTGCTTCCATTGGGAGGCATAGATACATCGCATATATAGCAAACCGGGAAGCATTGATACAAGCTTTTTTGGATAAGG
Organism: Neomonachus schauinslandi; assembly: GCF_002201575.2. Classification (NCBI taxonomy): domain Eukaryota; kingdom Metazoa; phylum Chordata; class Mammalia; order Carnivora; family Phocidae; genus Neomonachus; species Neomonachus schauinslandi. Next base: position 78,528,505 of record NC_058414.1, on the reverse strand, counting down.
TTAGTAAAGTAACAATTATTTAAGAAAGAATGTATCCTGAGTTTAAAAATGTAGAATAATGAACTAAAGAAGAGACTTACATTGTATGAATTTGCATGTTTAAATTTTGTGTGTGTGTTTTTCTTTTTTCTGATACAGTTTTAGACTTTTAACTGTGGCCTAGACTAACAGTTGACAACATGAAATTAATATGTTCTTTTTTTTTAGGTATATATATATATTTTAAATTTTATTTTATTATCTTATGTTAATGACCATACATTACATCATTAGTTTTTGATGTAGTGTTCCATGATTCATTGTTTGTGTATAACACCCAGTGCTCCATTCAATACGTGCCCTTAACTGAAAAGTTTTGGCCATGAAGGAAAAAATAAAGATACCTTCCTTGTGACTGTTCATTTAGCTTTAGGCTGGCTGTGGAAGTTAGATGAATTGCACACCCTGATGAAATGGAGAGTTATTGAAGTCACAAAATGTCTGGGTTTAGGATGCCTCATAGAAAGCAACCCAGGGAAAAGAGCTATAGACTAGTGTTTTTGCTTTTGCTCACCAGGTCATTAACTGACTAGAACTTTCTGATCAAAAGCATATATGATTATTGAAAACCATGAAAACATACAATTAAGGGAAAAACTAATTATCTTTTTGTGTTGAAACTGCCTGTTTGATATTGATTGCATAGCCTGTTTCCATAGTGACCAAATCTCCTTTTGTAAACCTGATCTTTCCAGACAATTAAAAGCCAACCCAGACACAAGAAGAAAAGGGATAGTGTTCTTCAAGATCTTTGCCTATAGTGACTCTAGTTGTAAGGTTCTTGTTATTTGAGAACATTCATTCTTTTTTTTTTTTTTTTAAAGATTTTATTTATTTATTTGAGACAGAGAGAATGAGAGAGAGAGAGCACATGAGAGGGGGGAGGGTCAGAGGCAGAAGCAGACTCTCTGCTGAGCAGGGAGCCCGATGCGGGACTCGATTCGATTCAGGGACTCCAGGATCATGACCTGAGCCGAAGGCAGTCGTTTAACCAACTGAGCCACCCAGGCGCCCCTGAGAGCATTCATTCTTAAAAGCCATGTTTTTTTGATACTACAAATGCCCTCTTCTCATTTTACTAATATACTCTCCTGTTTGATCTCAATTTTTCTTGTGGCTTTTACTACCTACAGCCTGGAACTCCCTGCAGGTCCAGACCAGACCTCTCGTAGGAGCTTCCAAATCACATATCCAGTTGCCTATTGTTATTGCTCTCTGGGTGTCCCAAGAGTACACCTTAAGTTGACATGTCAACACTGAAATTAAATCATCTCACCATTCCCAGGCCCCTCATCTCCAAACTGATCCTGTTTTGTAGCACTCACATAATTTATCTTCATGAATGTTTCATCATCTATTTATTTCAGGCAGACACCTGGGCATTATTCTTGACATCCCATCCAACCACTGACCAGTTTGTTCTATTACTTTAATAATCTTCTCAATCCTTTATTTCCTCCTAAGCCACCACTACTGCGTATGGGGAAATGGCTCTGCCATGGCCCCCCTGATGACCTTGCATGTACCCAAACAGGCCAGTAGGCAAAGACTTGAACCACAGCTAATCTGTGGTTCATAAGGTTCATTCATAAGGAATGCCTTGTGATCCTGCTGGAAAATGAAAGGATGGGAGGCTTTTGAAGAGATGCTATGGAGCGGGTCCTTTCTTTTGCTTCCCTATGTTCCCTCAGAGGCTGTCATGAGACAGGTCTTGTGTGTGTGAGCTTGACAGTGATTCAGTTGAATGTGGATTTCCTTCTCATTTGGATTACTTTATGTCTCCAAATTAGGCTCTCAGCCTCCAGTCTCCCTTCACAGTACCTTCCTGTCATCCCTACGCTGCCATAGTGACCTCACTAAACACAGCTCTGCTCCTGCCCCTCCTTGTTGTCCTCAGGGAGGAAGGATTTCCATAATCGATTGCCAGCACACCTCACCTGTCCTGTTGTCTCAGTGTCATCTCTCCTTGCACACTGTGGCCACACTGCTCCAGCTATGCTCAATTACCTGCACGTCCTCAGAAAGACCGTGTGCTGTCCATGCTTTTGCATCCAGTGTCGCCTCTACATGGAACATCCTTTCCCTCCTTCCTTAGTAGCTAGCTACGCACCCTTCAAAACAAGCTCAGATGCCCCTTCTTCTTTTTTTTTTTTTTTAAGATTTTATTTATTTGACAGAGAGAGAGAGAGAGAGAGAGCACAAGCAGGGGGAGCGGCAGAGGGAGAAGGAGAAGCAGACTCCCCGCTGAGCAGGGAGCCCGATGTGGGACTCGATCCCGGGACTCCAGGATCATGACCTGAGCCGAAGGCAGTCGCTTAACCAACTGAGCCACCCAGGCGCCCGCCCCTTCTTCTTGAAGGGGTCTGCTGATCGTCCTACTCTAGCCTGCACTATACGCTTTCATGAGACCCTGTTTCACTTCTGTTTTAGTACATAATGGTCAGTTTTTATTATATCTATTTACATGTCTGAGTCATTCCTAGATACTGAGTTTCTTAAGCAGGAGCTATCTTTTATCTCTGTATCCTCATATCCAGCACAGTGCTTATCATTGAGTATTACTAAATGCTTGTGGAGGAAGGCAGGGAGGAAAACTAAGGAACAGAAGTAATTGTTGTGTAATTTCATATTTCAGGTATTATCAAGAAATTATGCAATGTAGATACTGCCATTTCAGGTTCTTGAACATCTTCATTCTAGGAAAGATGGAAGCATAATATTCATACTTTTCCAGAGTCATATTTCAAACTAAACTTATTCCTTTAGCAAGTTTCTTTATCTTGAATCTGGCTTCACCACCAGGAACTGTGTTCCTTATGTGTCTGACTGTTAACCTTACCAATGAGGACAGCATGGACTTAGGGCAGCAGAGATCCAGAATGTTTGAAGGAGCTGGGGGCCTCTGAGGTACAGTGGACAGGGAAGACAAGTGACACCTACCCTTCCTTATTTGAGGCTGGAATGTCTACAGGAATTCCTACTTAGGCTTTCTCTGATGCTTTGTTTCCTATAAACTATTTTATTTATTTATTTATTAAAATTTTATTCATTTATTTGACAGAGAGAGACACAGCAAGAGAGGGAACACAAGCAGGGGGAGCCGCAGAGGGAGAAGCAGGCTTCCTGCGGAGCAGGGAGCCCAATGTGGGGCTCGATCCCAGACCCTAGGATCATGACCTGAGCCGAAGGCAGATGCTTAACGACTGAGCCACCCAGGCACCCGTCCTATAAACTATTTAAAATTCTTCTTGTTAATGCTTATACAGTTAATCTCACCAGTCCTTAGGCTAAGATTTAGAGGAAATGGACATTTTAGCTGATACAAGGGAATTTTACCTCCGTTTTGACCAAAATGTTGTATAAGGCAGGGAGAACACATCCACAGGTTGGAACTGCTACACTTGAAGTTGATCCTAATCCATTACATAGCTTAATTAGTCTAGTCATTAAAAATATTGACTAACAGTGACTTTGGCCTACTTTTAACCTGTTACAGTAAATTATAAAATCTTCGTTATTCTATTTAAATTCATTTAAATCAACTTTTTGTATAGGATGCTATACTAAACATCATAGAAAACAATAGAGATAGATTTTATAGTCTTTCCTTGGAAATACTTCTACAATATCTATTCCTCTTTAGGCCTGTCTACCTCTCCCCTACCCCATACCTAGCATTGTCTCTAATATTCAGGAGGAGACAGTGCTGATTTCATAAAACTTGAAGTAACTTATTATCCTACAGTTTGTTTTTGTTTTTTATTATTAAGAAAAGGTAGCTTATACTTAATCCCTGAAGCTAGACAAGGTCAGAGTTTTTCCAAATGTCAAAACTAACAACCAGAGCCATAATGCAGACTTTAAGATCCACACTTAGCACCATAACATATAGATATATAAAGAAAATATTTACTTTCCTATAATTTGGAAATAACTTTGGAGAATAAATTTTATGTTTGGTTTTAGCTTAACTTCATTGTATCTAAATATTATGTGGTTTACTGAACTAATATTTTATTTTTAATCTTATCCTGAACATAGAATTTCTCTGAGTAATGAATGATATGATTTCCAATTAGTCCAGTCAAGGCATTAAACTAATCAGCTATTATGGATTCATATTAAGTCTTCATTCTCCATAAAAGTTAAATAATTTGTCATTTTAACCATCAAACATTGACCTCGGCGGCAGGTTATCAAATGTTAAAAACTCACAAGCTGACAGAGATGAAAAAAAGGCAGGCCAAGAAATTCGAATAAAAAACCATCAGCCAGTTTCTAATGTATCTTGGGTTCTCTTCACCCAAACTGTGTTAAAGAGACAATTTGAATTTCTGCAAGACATTTCCCCTAGAGTCAAGGCCGTTTATTTCTTTGATTCCCATACCACTTCTCACAGTCACAAGCTACAAAACTGCAGTCCTTGTGAGCTCTGTCATTTGAATGTTTTTTTTCTCTCCTGAACTCTGGTGGCCAACAGCTAGTGGGATAGAAAAATGCAATGGATTTTTGCTTCTCTCTGAGCACCGCAGTTTACAGGGGTGTTCTCTGTGTATGAACAAAACCCCTTTGCTGTGTAAAAGAAGTTGATCACTACGCAGTAGCTTTTGGGGGGCTAGGCTTCTTAATTCGTGCCCTTGGGGACCTGAGTATGAATTTAGGAGGAATAAAGCGCTCCTTTCACAGGGCAGTCATTTCTTCTCTTCTGTGGAAGCCTGCTGCTCTCAAGGGTTTTGTTACCTCTCCACCTTCCCTTCCTTGAAACGTGTCTTCCTGCTGCTCTTCTGTTTCTCTCCTCTGGAGTCTGCCCTGGCTCAATTGCTGGCAGCTTAATGGAATTTATTACACTCCTGTCTTCTGAAGCAATTTAAGAACATGATTGTTGTACATCTCTTATTACAGCCAAAGCTTTCAAAGAAAAAAGGAAATAGGAAAGAGAAATAAGTAAAGTTGACGCATGTTCCTGTGTCAGATTAAAAAAAAAAATACCTTAAGGCCTGAAATCAAAGAAGCTTAGAACTGAATGAAGATCAGGTTATCAGTGTTGGCAGAAATACATCCATGTATAAAAACAGCTTTGTGAAACAGAATTTTTTTATATCTTTTAGTGCTAACTAGGGAAAGTCAAACTTCACATCTAGAATTCTTTGATTATATCGCTCAGTTCCCTTTATTCTGGCTAATTCCTGGTTATTTTTCAGGTTTCATCTTAGACACGATTTTCTTTTCACCAAGTAATTGCTTCATAGCAACCTGTGGTTACTTACCTATTTACCTGCAATCATCAAGCATAATTACCCTTTATTTTAATTATTTCTTTTCTTATCTTTACATATTATTAGATTTGAGAGTTCTTGAAATCAGTATAGTATTTTATTTACTCTGCCTAGTACACTGACTAATATATAGTAAACACAACCAATATTTGTTGAATGAATGAATGAGTATGGTAGGCCCTATCAGATATACAGAACTACATGAGAAATTTATTTCTTATAATCTTTTGGGAGAAATAAAATTAACAGACAAGATAACTCTAGAACAATTTGGACTTAAATTTCATTGCCCTGAGTGATTTGAAATAGAGACGCTGCATACTTGTATGTGTTTGTGTGTGTGTGTGTGTGTGTGTGTGTGTGTTTACAAGTACAATAGCACTTCGGATACTAGCAATTTCATTGGTTTAAAACATAGTAGTTAAGAATTTTTATGGAAAGGTAGGGTTTGAGTTAAAAATTGGAGGGTGGGAAGGTTTTGGATGTTGAGTATATTTGGAAAAAATCCAAGATATTACCACATCATACTATATTATATGGGGCTAAAAACTTGAAGGGGAGGTGGAGTTAAATCAGTCTATCAGCTAAAATACAATTTAGTAGATGAACTAGGCATTTCCTTAAAAGGTAATTATACTTGGATTATTACAAATGAAGTAAGTTACCACCTGCAGAGCAAAAGGTACTGTCCACATTACTGGAAGAAAGGAAATTGCATTTAGTAGAACCACCCTGAAGAAAATTGTGTGGAAAGATTAAGATATTAGTTAGACTTTAAAATATCACAATATGAAACTTAGCCTAAGATTGCTTATTCCTTAAAACTTTTAAAAGGAGCTTTGAAACAAACATTAAACTTTGGTAACACTCTGAGGCCTACTCCAAGGAAGGCTGTATCTATTTAGAACAATATATATATAGATACATATATAATATATATAAAAATATATAATACATATACATTTATTTATTTATTACTTATTCTAAGTGATAATAAATGACAAAATATTTTCTTTTTTTTAAATTTTATTTATTTAGTTAGAGAGATCGCGACAGAGAGAGAGCGAGCACATGAGCAGGGGGAGTGGCAGAGGGAGAGGGAGAAGCAGACTCCATGCTGACGAGGGTCTCAAGGGGCTTGATCCAAGAACCGCAGGATCATGACCTGAGCTGAAGGCAGACGCTTAACTGACTGAGCCACCCAGGCCCCTCTACAAGATACTTTCTTGTTGAGCTATTTCCCTTTTATAATCCTTAATAAATTTTAGTTAATTCTATCAGTGTGCTAAGTAGCAGTACATTATTTAATATTAGATTTACGCCTTAAGAATATACATTAATTATAGGGTTGCAGCCTCTCATTTGCTGAATTAAAACTAGAACTGAGAATCTAAAGTTTCTGATGAAAATTTGTAGCTCTGAACTGCACTTATTTTGGCTTTGATCAGAAAATGCTGCCATTACTTTAAAAACATATCAAATATAGTTGTTTTTAGATGGTACTTTTCAGTTTTCAATGTAATTTAGCTAATATGAAATGTAAAAAATTTTAGAAGTAATTTAAGGCTGCAACTAAAAATTCCTCATGATAACTGTCATTTTAAATACAGCCTTATATTATTTCTTTGTTTGGCTAGTCTGCATTCCTGATGATTTGTTCCCATACATGGGCTTCTCTTTAAACTTTAAATTATATAAAATCTAAGATTTAAATGGCTGCAAGTATGGCATAAATTGGACTGCAGGTCTCCAAAGCAATTACCATTCAGCCTATAAAAAAATCCAGCATTTGGACAGTTAATAGTCGTGATCAAAATAGCCTTGTTTCTGATAGATTAAAATCAGGGAAAGAAATTGAGCAGCTTTATACCATAAAGAAGAAGAGAAAATAGTGAGTTTTCACAGTGAAATTTCTAGGTGAATGCATCTTTTCTTAAAGTCTTGGTAAGGGGACACCTGGGTGGCTCAGTCGGTTAAGCGTCTGCCTTTGGCTCAGGTCATGATCCCAGGGTCCTGGGATCGAGTCCCGCATCGGGCTCCATGCTCAGCAGGGAGCCTGCTTCTCCCTCTGCTGTGCTCTCTCTCTCTCTCTGACAAATGAATAAATAAAAAATCTAAAAAAAAAAAAAAAGTCTTGGTAAGAGGGAACAGGAACAGTGTCAAAGCCAGACTTAATCTTCATTAAAGATTGCAGTGGTGTCTGGTGTCTCACTCCACACTCCATCTCCTTTCTCAGCCCAGGAGTCCGCAGATGAGCTTCAGGGCAAGTGAACACCATTTATTATTTATTTATTTATTTGATTGTTTAATTTAATTAATTAATTACATTTGTTTATTTGGAGAAAGAATGAGAGAGAAAGCACGAGTGGAGAGAAGGAGAGGGAGAAGCATACTTCCCACTGAGCAGTGAGTCTGACGGAGGGCTTGATCCCAGAACCCTGGGATCGCCATTTTAACCCTCAGTTCATAGGGTGGGCTAGGTTGGGAGGCACCAAGCCAGATCTGGAAATAGGGAGTGAGAATATTAGCCATCATCAGGAGGCAGGGACCACAGCACTGCTAAGATAGCTAAATATAGCAGTTTGACTATCGACACCTGCTTTGTGAGGAACTGTGAACTTGTTATAGACTTAACGTTTATTGGAAACAAAACCATAACTCACAGAGTCCCATTTTGCAGTATCTGTAGGTCTAATGCATTGAGGATTGTAACAATTGCTCCGCAAAAGTTGTCTTCAATTGGCAAAGCATGATCAAGACACATTTCTATAAATTATAACTGAACCAAGCAGATCCTTTTTTTTAAACATTCCAAATAACATGCCTTTCCCAAAGGGCAGTGAGTTATTCCATATACCCATTAAGCCATTCAACATAAGAATTAGTACAAACTAGTAGCAAATTCTGAATCCTGTAGAAATGTTTGCACTTCCACAGACTAAATAGCTCTTTTATATCTTTTTTCCTAGAATGTTTTACTTTCCCATGGTCTACAAATTCTTCAATTAATTTCCTCAAGTTTTAGTGATACTTTTATTCATAAAGCACATGATACTAAGGTAGCTTTTAGTAGAAGTAACAAAATTATTTTTTAACCTTTAATTAACTGATAATTATAAACTTATATTATTTTTAAGTGTTCAGCTCCAAAGGTATGGAGAACATTTAGTGGCAAAATAATTGAGATGGATACACAGTTCACCATCAGAGCCAGAGAGCTGCAGAACATCTATAAATGCATTATGCTGAAAAATATCTCTCAAGATGAAAGGCTGGATGTACTCCTAACGCTTAAACATACTGTGAAGGTATATTAACTTTCTCTTAGTTTTGAGGTATCACTATCAATTAAAAAAATGAATACTAAAATAAACTGTTTTGTATTAATTATAAAGATGATTAATCAATGTTTATATATATGAATTTATTTTGTCAACAGCTCTACTGTTTTGGTATAATTTGGGGAGGATGTGGCTTATGCATTAATATTTATCTAAAAGTTCTCAAACTATACATTATGATACATAATAAATATAAATGTAGCACAATGAATATTCTAAACATAAATATACCCATATCTATGCAATGGATACAAATATATAGCATGGAATTAATACTCCACTCAGTTCAGTAAAGCAGCAATTGTCTATGTATTTTGACACTTTCCAGTGAAAATTTTATTTTTAGCAGTTTTAAAGCAGCATTGGAGTATTTTAATTTTTTTCTCTTTATTTATTGATTTAAGACACTTTAGTTGAGTAAATGGTTCTTCTTGGGAGGTAAGTCTCCATAGATCTCTTGTATTTCTTCCCATCTTTTTTTTTTTTTTTTAAGATTTTATTTATTTATTTGAGAGAGAGAGCAGGAGTGGAGGGAAGCAGCAGAGGGAGAGGGAGAAGCTGACTCCCCAGTGCGGGGCTCCATCCCAGGACCTGGGGATCATGACCTGAGCTGAAGGCAGACACTGAACCCATTGAGCCACCCAGGCCCCCCCATTTCTCCTCATCTTGAGAACAGAGGCATTGACTCGATTAGGCGTTGACTGCCTTTGTTCTGGATTACCTTTTTAAAGATGTTTGTGTAGTGACTAACATTGGAAGATAGAGATAGGAAGAAAGAGAGAAGCAGGAGGTCTAGAGGTTGGAAATGAATATGATATCCATGGTGGGCATTAAAAAAGCCAGATTGGAAAAAAGAGTGCAGGTAGGGAATACAGTAGAAATCCTCCTAACTGACATTTTTAGGAACATAACCTGGTTAATAACAATAATAATAATAGAAAACAAAAACAAAGGATAGGCTTAAAAAATAAATTGTGCATATCTTAAACAATATGTTTAACCTAATATATCTGCATGTACATTTATTTAACAATATTTTGATGGAGGATTAAGGCCTTTAAGCATGACTCAAATTCTGGATCTATTCATTAGGCTGTATAATCTTAGATAAGTTATTTAACATTTCTGAAAATCAATTTCATCATTTGTAAAATTAGTTGCTTGGAGGTTATAAATATGTGTGTATATATGTAAATATATATCTATAAAATATAAATAAATATAATCTATATATCTCAGTGCTTACAAATAGGGAGCCCTCAATGAATAATAGGTATTACTTTGATGACAATTACTAAGAGAGACCAGGGACTCTTAAACCTGAGTACACATTAGAATCATCTGGAGAGCTTGAAAGAGAGAGCAAGATTCACAGAGACAGAGAGAGAGAGAGAGAGAGAATATGAGAATAAATGAATAAGGGATGATATCTAGGCTCCATTTCAGAGAAGTTAAATTAGATCCTCAAGTATGAGGGCAATCTTAAAACCTTTAAAAATCTCCCCCAGGTCATTCTAATATGCCTTCAGGGTCAAGGGCCCCTGATAATAGACTCTTGAGTTAGCTTTACCAAGTATGTATTAAAAAGTACAGGAGAACATTATTTTACAGTCACACTGCCTTCACGTTCTGACTCCTTCATTCAAACTGTGTTTCTTTTAATCCTCTCTTGAGCAATTAGATCAACTTACTTCTATTTTACTACTCATAAATCCTACCTTAATCACTTAACTTCTACTTGGGGCTTTCTTATTCAACCACACTCATTTCTGTGACTTTATTAAAAAATTGTGAATTATACAAATTTGCAGAAAAAATGTATTTTATACACATACACACACACACACACACAATTTAACAAATATGAAGTCACCAACCATGTAACCTTCTCTGACCCCAGAACAGGACATTGCCAACATTGCGAGTATCCCCCTTTCTCTTTATAATCCTAGTTCACCCTCTCATCCCCTAGAATATTGACTTTCATAGCAGTCATTTCCTTGATTTTCTTTATAGTTTTGCTACTTATGTGTATGTATGTACCTTGCTGCTTTTGCTCAACAACATTAATTTGTAAGATTTAAGCTTGTTATTGTATATAGCTGTAGTTTACTCATTTCCATACATTTGATATTCTATCAGTATATGTATTGTATGAATAAGCCATCACTTATTTATGTCATCAATTTATTTGTGGATATTTGGTTGTTTCTAATTTTGAACTTTTGTGAACAATGATTCTATATGCACATTTCTCTAAAGCACTCTAAAGAGTGGAATTGGTGGATTGTAGATTACACATATCTGAAGCTCTCCTAGATAATGTCAAGTTTTTTTCCAGATTAGTTGTTGGTACACTCCTACCAGTTTCTTTTGGAATTTCTTTCTTTTGGAATATAGTTTTCAGTTTGTTTGGTGGTAATTTTGAAAATTAAATTAGTGACTTTAAAAATTCTATACTGAATATGTTTGTTTTGTATAGGAACATGAATGTAAACTGACTCGGGAAATTCTAGAACTGATTGACAGAGAGGTGGACCTTATGATGAGAGGAGTCAAACATCATAATCTTGAAGGACTCAGAAAAAGAATTGCAACACTCTTTTCTCATTACATCAAAACACCTCTATTTAATCCAGAAGTTGCAAGACATCTTAAGGTACTCTACTTTTTTTCCTGTATTCCTTTCTCAGAATTCTGAGAGATGCTATAGTAAATTGAAGTACATTCAAATTTTGCTTTAATGCTTTACTTGGGGTCCATGTGGAAGACCATCTTGTTGGTGAAATCTCTTTTGAATGATTGTTTTTTATGTCAATATATTAAACTTAGTCATTTAACTTATTCTGTGTCTGTATTTTTAAGTTTGAATTCTTCCCTCCTCTCTGAACCAAACTGAATATTGCACTGTGCAATCCTGACCTCTCACCCTGTCATGCTTTCGAACATACTGTTACTTCCACCTGGAATGCTGTTCCCTACTCCACTCAGCTAACTCTTGTTCATTTTCTGACATTTAATTCATGGGTCCCCTCCTTCATGAGGCCTCAGAGAGAGTTAAACTTTTCATTTCTGAGATTTTACATGTGCTTTGTTTGTGTTTCCTTGTAAGACTTATTGCTTAGTCATAGTTATTACTGAACAGATCTGTGTAGATATCCTCAGAGAACTTCAAATGTAACATGTATTTGAATTAAACTACCTTTTCCAGCTCCAACAGGCTTAGGCTTCTATGAGGATTTTGCTGTCTAGAGCCAAGAAAAGTATCTTATTGCCTTTTTACTGTCCAAAACTATTTAAAACACTTTTAGTAAAGTTTGGAAAGGAGTGGTTTACTAAAGAATTCTAAATAGTGTTTTATTCTAGTGATTATATTTAAAGTTATAATTTATTAAGAAGCCAGCTAAATATCTATTTTGCTTTTTTGATATAAGATCTCAGTATTTGGTCAAACCTTTTAGAAAAATAAAATTAATTTTTATATTTTCTTTTTTAATGGATCTTTATTTTATTTTTATTATTTCTTAAAGATTTATTTATTTTTAGAGAGAGAGCATGTGCAAGCAGGGGGAGAAGTAGAGGGAGAGGGAGAGAGAGAATCCCAAGCAGACTCCCCACTGAGCCCAGAGCTTGATGTGGGGCTCGATCTTAAGACCCTGAGATCAGGACCTGAGCAGAAACCAAGAGTGGGATGCTCAACTGACTGAGCCACCCAGGTGCCGCTTTAATGGATTTTTAAAACTTAATTGTATTGCAAGAGAATATAACAAAACGTCAGTGGTGCCCGGCTGGCTCAGTCTGTAGAACATGCAACTCTTGATCTGAGGGTTGTAAGTTCGAGCTCCACATTGGGTGTAGAGATTACTTAAAAATAAAATCTTAAAAAATATAAATATATAACAAAACTCCAAGAGAAAAATTGCCCATTATATTATTTCTTATTCAAATTAGTGTTTTATTTGCCCAAGCTACCTTCTAGTCCTCTACATACTTAACTCAGCTTTTATACATTTGCAGTAATAGATTTTAATATTCTACACATTCACATAACATACCATTTTATTCAGTTTTTAAATTTACCTTTGGTAAAATTGACTATTTGGTTATACCTAAGTCAGTTTCATCTGTTTCATCCCCAACGGTAATGTGAGAGTTCCACTAGTTCTGCATCCTTGTCAGCAGCTGGTATTGCCAGTCTCTGTTTTTACTTTTGGAGTTCTAATAAATGTATAGTAGTATTCCATTATATTTTAGTCTGTGATTTCCTAATGAATATAATATTAAGCATCTTCTCATGCATCTTTTTTTGCCATCTATATAACTTTTTGTTGAAGTATCTGCACATATCTTTTGCCACGACCCCCCCTTCTTAAAGTTGAGGTGTTTATTTTCTCATTACTGAGTTTTGAGAATTCCTTATATATTTTATATATAAGTCCTTTGTAAGATACATGATTTGTAAATATTTTCCCTCAGTCTGCAGCTTGTCTTCTCATTCTCTTAACAGTATCTTTAACAGAGCAGATGCTTTTTATTTCAATGAAGTTGAATTTATCCATTTTTAAAATGGATCATGCTTTTGGCATTTACTTTGTAGTTAAGAAATCTTTTTCAAAGAATTACTATTGTTAAAATGATCATACTATACAAAGTGATCTATAGATTCCATACAGTCCCTATCAAAATTCCAATGGCCTTTTTCACAGAAATAGAAAAAAAAAAACCCTAAAATTTGTATGGAACCACAAAAGATCCCATATAGCCAAAGCAATCTCGACAAAGAACAAAGCTGGAGGCATCATGCTTCCTGATTTCAAACTATATTCCAAAGCTATATAGTTCAAACAGTATGATACTGGCACAAAAACAGACACATAGATCAGTGCCACAAAATAGAAAGCCCAGAAACAAACCCACAAAGGAGCTAAGAATGTACAGTGAGGAAAGGATAGTTTCTTTACTAAATGATGTTGAAAAAACTGGATAGCCACATGCAAAAAAATCAACCTTTGTCTCACACCACATACAAAAATCAACTCAAAATAGGTTAAAGATTTAAATATAAGACCTGAAACTATAATACTATTAAAAGGAAATATAGGGAAAATCTTGTTGACATTGACCTTAGCAATGAATGGTTTTTTGGTCGTGATAACAAAAGCAAGGGTGACAGAAGTAAAAGTAGACAAATGGGATGTGTCAAACTGAAAACCTTCTGCACAGAGAGGAAACAATCAACAAAATGAAAGGCAACCTACAGAATGGGAAAAAATATTTGCAAACCATATATCTGATGAGTTAATATCCAAAAAAAAAAAAAGGAAATTCTACAACTCGATAGCAAAATAATTTTAACCCAATTTAAAAATGGGCAAAAGATCTCAATAGACATTTTCTCAAAGAAGACATACAAATGGCCAACATGTACATGAAAAAATGCTTCATGTCACTAATCATCGGGAAATGCAAATCAAAACCACAATGAGATATCCTCTTCTACCTGTCAGAATGGCTCGTATCAAAAAGACAGGAAATAACAAGTGTTGGCAAAGATAGGGAGAAAAGGGAACCCTTGTGTTCTGTTCTCTGAAATTTAAATTGATACAGCCATTACAGAAAACAGTATGGAAGTTCCTTAAAAAATTAAAAATAGAACCACTATATGATGCAGAGTTTCAAGTTTTGGATATCGATCTTTGAGTCAATCCAAATTTAGTGTTAAGATAAATGAAATGAGAAAAACACTTAGTTTAGTGGGCTTTTACTTATATTTGAATCTAGCCTGTAAGATTAATATAGCATGACACCAAAAATCTAAATTCTTTTTAAAAATAATACAGATTCCTTAACATTTTGGCAGGATAAATGAATACTGCTTGAAATTTAAATTTTGTGTAGAATAGGAAGTTAAGGGAAATAGGACTTTAAAAATTAACCAACTTTTTATCTCATTCTAAGATAAGTTAGCCCTCAGTGCTTCGGTTGATTAGTATTTAGCCTGACTTTTGTAACTTTTTTTGTTTTTTACTATTTAGGTCCCTCAAGACCCATTGAAGTTTTATAAGAAGATTTACTTTTGCCACGGTTGCCAGCTCTATTTGCCTTCCACAGAGTTTGCCGTCTCATCCACCTTACACCGCATATACCGGTGTCGTCACTGTATTAACCTTGACAATGAGACTCGACAAAGAGAATCATTTTTGAAGTACAAATGTTTACTTCAGCGGCTCTACTATTCAGAAGCTGATTATGAAGATGATTCCAAAATTGCTTTCCTGATGCAGGTATGATCAGTAAGGGTTGCCAATCATGGATGAAATTTCTTCACTGATTTTACAGAAAAGATTCCTGCTTTCCCACAGAAACCTTTTAAAATAATGGTTCCTTTGTTTATGCTTATACTTTGTGAAGTTTGCCCCTCTGGCAATTTTAAGTCTATACAGACCTCGTGATAAAAAACCATTTCAAGGGGCGCCTGGGTGGCTCAGTCGTTAAGCATCTGCCTTCGGCTCAGGTCATGGTCCCAGGGTCCTGGGATCGAGCCCCGCATCCCGCATCGGGCTCCCTGCTCAGCGGGAAGCCTGCTTCTCCCTCTCCCACTCCCTCTGCTTGTGTTCCTCTCTCACTGTGTCTCTGTCAAATAAGTAAAATCTTTAAAAAAAAAAAAAAACATTTCAAGAATTTTAGCTACTCTGGTTTAGATTAAAAGAAAAAGTTTTTTTTTTATTTTATTATGTTATGTTAATCACCATACATTACATCATTAGTTTTTGATGTAGTGTTCCATGATTCATTGTTTGCGTATAACACCCAGTGCTGGGGGGAAGGAAAGATGGTGGAGGAGTAGGGGACCCTATTTCAACTGGTCCCCGGAATTGAGCTGGATATCTACCAGACCACTCTGAGCACCCATGAAACCAGCCTGAGATGTAAGAAGATCGGATCTCTATAAACAGAATATCGCAGGCGGTTGGTTTCGAGGACGAAGCAGGGAGCAGTGATTCCGCGGGCAGATATCAGAGGATAAACGGGAGTGGGAGGGTGCCTGGCCGTGGGGATCCTACACCACTGGTGAGCGACAGCCTCGCGCGCTGGGGACGGGGCACAGACTCACAGACCAGTAGCAGCAGGGAAAGGACTTTAGGGCAGCCCTCGGGGCAGAAACCCGGAGCGGCGGGGTCGCGCCTGCAAACTGGGGGTGGCTGGCGGTTTTAGAAGCACAAAGGGCAGAGATGTGCCCCGACCTGGAGGCAGGACTGGGAGCGTGGCGGAGGGGCGCACAACCCAGGACGCTGCAGTTTATAGCAGCACGGACAGAAATGGAGACGGTGTGGCCTGGAGAGCTCACTGAAGAACAGACTACGGTCTCTCTGCTCTGAGGCAGAGGGTTGGAAACGGTCTCTTCTGCTCTGACTCGCGGAAGAGACGCGGAAAGACGCCAGGGAAAGGCGCCAGAGAACAAAAGCCCCAAAGCCTGATTCCCACTGAGCCCATCCCCCGCCACAGGGGCGCAGGGCAACTCCGCCCAAACAGGGTTGCCTGAGTAACAGCGCGGCAGGCCCCTCCCCCAGAAGATAGGCTGGGAAAACAAGAGGCCAGCAACCCTAAGGTCCCAAGAAAACAGGTGCATCTTGCTTGGGTTCTGGTCAAGCATTTGGACTGTATACATTCCCTCAAACACCCATCAACAGACTGACTAGGAGGAGGAGCCCCCAAAATAGAAAAGACGCAGAGATTATGACTTATGCTGCAGATTTACAAATGGATGCAGATATAACCAAGATGTCGGAGATGGAATTCAGGCTAGCAATTGTGAAGACAATGGCTAGAATGGAGAAATCAATTAATGGCAACATAGAGTCTCTAAGGGCAGAAATGAAAGCTGAATTGGCAGAACTTAAAAATGCTATCAGTGAGATCCAATCCAATCTAGATAATCTAACAGCTAGGGTAACTGAGGCAGAAGAACGAATAAGCGACCTAGAAGACAATATAATAGATAAAAAAGGAAAAGAGGAAGACAGTGAAAAACAACTCAGAATCCATGAAAATAGAATCAGAGAAATAAGTGACACCATGAAGCATTCCGATGTCAGAATAATTGGAATCCCAGAGGGAGTGGAGAGAGAGAGAGGGCTAGAAGATGTATTTGAGCAAATCATAGCTGAGAACTTCCCTAATCTGGGGAATGAAACAAACATTTGCGTCCTAGAGGCAGAGAGGACCCCTCCCAAGATCAAAGAAAACAGACCAACACCCCGGCATGTAATAGTAAAACTTGCAAATCTTAGAACCAAGGAAACCATCTTAAGGGCAGTTAGGGGGAAGAGATTCCTTACGTACAGAGGGAGGAACATCAGAATAACGTCAGACCTATCCACAGAGACCTGGCAAGCCAGAAAGGGCTGGCAAGACATATTCAGGGTACTAAATGAGAAGAACATGCAGCCAAGAATACTTTATCCAGCAAGGCTTTCATTTAGAATGGATGGAGAGATGCAGAGCTTCCATGACTGGCAGAAACTGAAAGAATATATGACCACTAAGCCGGCCCTGCAAGAAATATTAAGGGGGCTTCTATAAAAGGAGAAAGACCCCAAGAGTGATCTACAACAGAAATTTACAGGGACAATCTATAAAAACAACGTCTTCACAGGCAACATGATGACAATTAATTCATATCTTTCAATAATCACTCTCAACTTGAATGGCCTAAATGCTCCCATAAAACGGCACAGGGTTGCAGATTGGATAAAAAGATAGGACCCATCCATATGCTGCCTACAAGAGACTCATTTTGAACCTAAAGGTACATCCAGACTGAAAGTGAAGGGATGGAGATCCATCTTCCATGCCAGCGGACCTCAAAAGAAAGCTGGGGTAGCAATTCTTATATCAGACAAATTAGATTTTAAACTAAAGTCTGTAATTAGAGACACAGAAGGACATTATATCATTCTTAAAGGGTCTATCCAACAAAGAAGATCTAACAATTGTAAATATCTATGCCCCCAACATAGGAGCAGCCATCTACATAAGCCAACTGTTAACCAAAATAAAGAGTCATATTGATAACAATACGTTAATTGTAGGAGACCTCAATACTCCACTCTCAGCAATGGACAGATCATCTAAGCAGAAAATCAACAAGGAAACAAGAGCTTTAAATGATACATTGGACCAGATGGACCTCATAGATATTTACAGAACATTCCACCCTAAAACAACAGAATACTCACTCTTCTCGAGCGCACATGGAACTTTCTCCAGAATAGACCACATACTGGGTCACAAATCAGGTCTCAACTGAAACCAAAAGATTGAGATTATTCCCTGCCTATTCTCAGACCACAATGCTCTAAAACTGGAACTCAATCACAAGATAAAATTTGGCATAAATTCAAACACTTGGAAGCTAAAGACCACTCTGCTCAAGAATGTTTGGGTCAACCAGAAAATCAAAGAAGAACTTAAACAATTCATGGAAATCAATGAGAACGAAAACACATCGGTCCAAAACCTATGGGATACTGCAAAGGCGGTCCTAAGGGGGAAATACATAGCCATCCAAGCCTCACTCAAAAAAATAGAAAAACTCCGAATTCACCAACTAACTCTACACCTTAAAGAACTAGAGAAAAAGCAACAAACGATGCCTAAGCCATGCATTAGAAGAGAAATAATTAAAATTAAAGCAGAGATCAATGAATTAGAAACCAGAAACACAGTAGATCAGATCAACAAAACTAGAAGTTGGTTCTTTGAAAGAATTAATAAGATCGATAAACCTCTGGCCAGACTTATCCAAAAGAAAAGAGAAAGGACCCAAATTAATAAATCAATGCACAGAAATCAGTTGCTTTCTTATACACTAACAATGCAACTGTAGAAAGAGAAATTAGAGAAACGATTCCATTTACAATAGCACCAAAAATCATAAAATACCGTGGAATAAACCTAACCAAAGAGGTAAAGGATCTATACTCTAGGAACTACAAAACACTCATGAAAGAAATTGAAGAAGACACAAAAAGATGGAAAAATATTCCATGCTCATGGATCGGAAGAATAAACATTGTTAAAATGTCTATGCTACCCAGAGCAATCTATACCTTCAATGCCATCCCGATCAAAATTCCAATGACATTTTTCAAAGTGCTGGAACAAATAATCCTAAAATTTGTATGGAATCAGAAAAGACCCTGAATCGCCAAGGAAATGTTGAAAAAGAAGAACAAAGCTGGGGGCATCACGTTGCCCGATTTCAAGCTATATTACAAAGCTGTGATCACCAAGACAGCATGGTACTGGCACAAAAACAGACATATAGACCAATGGAACAGAATAGAGAACCCAGATATGGACCCTCAACTCTATGGTCAAATAATCTTTGACAAAGCAGGAAAAAACATGCAATGGAAAAAAGTCTCTTCAATAAATGGTGCTGGGAAAATTGGACAGCCACATGCAGAAGAATGAAACTTGACCATTCTCTAACACCATTCACAAAGATAAACTCAAAGTGGATGAAAGACCTCAATGTGAGACAGGAATCCATTAAAATCCTAGAGGAGAACATAGGCAATAACCTCTTTGACATCGGCCACAGCAACTTCTTTCAAGATGCATCTCCAAAAGCTAGTGAAACAAAAGCAAAAGTGAACTTTTGGGACTTCATCAAGATAAAGAGCTTCTGCACAGCAAAGGAAGCAGTCAACAAAACAAAGAGGCAACCCACAGAATGGGAGAAGATATTTGCAAATGACACTACAGATAAAGGGCTGGTATCCAAGATCTATAAAGAACTTCTCAAACTCAACACCCAAAAAACAAATAATCAAGCAAAAAGTGGGCAGAAGATATGAAAAGACACTACTCTGAACAAGCCATACAAATGGCTAACAGACACATGAAAAAATGTTCATCATCATTAGCCATCAGGGAAATCCAAATCAAAACTACACTGAGATACCACCTTATACCAGTTAGAATGACAAAAACGGACAGGGAAAGAAACAACAAAGGTTGGAGAGGTTGTGGAGAAAGGGGAACCCTCTTACACTGTTGGTGGGAATGCAAGTTGGTACAGCCACTTTGGAAAACAGTGTGGAGGTGCCTCAAAAATTTAAAAATAGAGCTACCCTATGACCCAGCAATTGCACTCCTGGATATTTACCCCAAAGACACAGATGTAGTGAAAAGAAGGGCCATATGCACCCCAGTATTCATAGCAGCAATGTTTGCAATAGCCAAACTGTGGAAGGAGCCGAGATGTCCTTCAACAGATGAATGGATAAAGAAGATGTGGTCCATATATACAATGGAATATTACTCAGCCATCAGAAAGGATGAATACCCAACTTTTACATTAACATGGATGGGACTGGAGGAGATTATGCTAAGTGAAATAAGTCAGGCAGAGAAAGTCAATTATCATATGGTTTCACTTATTTGTGGAACATAAGGAATAGCTTGGAGGACATTAGAAGAAGGAAGGGAAAATTGGGGGGGGAATTGGAGGGAGAGATGAACCATGAGAGACTATGGACTCTGAGAAACAAACAGTGTTTTAGAGGGGAAGGGGGAGGGAGGATTGGTTAGCCCAGTGATGGGTATTAAGGAGGGCACGTACTGCATGGAGCACTGGGTGTTATATGAAAACAATGGATCATGGATCACCACATCAAAAACTAATGATGTATGGTGACTAACATAACATAATAAAATTAAAAAAAAAAACAACACCCAGTGCTCCATTCAATACATGCCCTCTTTAATACCCATCACCAGGCTAACCCGTCCCCCCATCCCCCTCCCCTCTAGAACCCTCCGTTTGTTTCTCAGAGTCCATGGTGTCTCATGGTTCATCTCCCCCTCCGATTTAAAAAAAGTTTTTAAACCGTTACTTCATTTCCCCCATTTTCCTTCTTTTTTCATTAAAACAACAGTCTTTTTAATAACACTAAGCAAATTGCTTAATCTTTATCAAATCTCAGTTTCTTCATTCGTAAAGTGGAAAAAAAATGACCTACAATAACCCTGAGGATAAGGGTTAGGATAAGGATAAGGATAGTGGCAAATACATTTTGAAAAGCACTGAATACCATTTACATGTAAGGTAAAATTAGCATACTGGAAGAAATACATGCAGCTTTCTCTGGGTTAAAGATGCAATCATGACTGTGAAACTGATAATGTAGCTTGGGCAGAGTGAGCAGAGATTTGGCAAAAAATAAGCTGTAAGAAGCACTAAAAACTTCATGAATAATGTTTCTCTTTTAAACATATACTCAATGTGATTCTTTCCTCAAGTAATAGAATAATCTTAAAGAAGTGTTATGTTTAGAAGAAAACATGATTTTTCAAACTTGTTTCGACATGCAGCTACAAGATATTCAGTACCTGGTAGAGAACATCTGGGCATCGCAGTCAGTGCTCAGTGCCTGGAAGGATCTCAACGATCTGGTCATGGTCAGGTGGGATAAGTCCTTGGAATGGTCCCCCTGGAACTGCATTCTTCTTACCAAAGATGAAGGTGTTGCTCATCTCAAGCTAACAAGTATTGAAGAGGTAAGAAAGTAGAATTTGAGGAATTAATTTAATCATTGAAAATATTAGAGGATAACTTGACTGCCTTTTACTACATTCCATGAATAATTTACATACTTCCATTGGATTAAGAAACAGAATGAATAACAGTAACAAAATGTGTGGATGGTATGTATGGCTGAGATTAAAATTAAAAGGAAGCTAAGGCACAGAAAAAGACAAGATAAGAGATGCAAACATCTTACAAGTATCTAAACTTGATTCCCCTCTCTGCTAATAATAGCAAGTTCGAGCATGTCATTCCATGGTAAATTCCATGAGGGCGGGGATTTTATTTAGCTTATTCATGTCTATATCTCTTAATAAACTACACCAGTGCCTGTCACAGACTAGGGGTTTAGTGAGTATTTGTTGAATGAATAAATGAAATACCAGATAGATATTATATAACCTAGAATCTGCCCTTCTTTGATTAACCATCATGAGTCTGCCTAAAAAGCACACTAAATTCTCAAATTTTTCTCATAATCTTGTGCTCTAAATGGAAATCATACGGATGGGATATGGTTTTGAGGCTCCATTTTTCATTTTCTCCCAACTGACTGGGAGTGGGGAATGCGCTGTAAAAACTCAATACCATTTAATTTTAGTAACTTACAAGATGCAATCTGTAAAACATTTTGATGAGCAGAATTGAGTTCATCAGAGAGCTTCACTGACACTGAGCAAGCTTAGGATTCCAACAGCTGATACTGATTCTCTGCCTTCTATTGATTAAATTTCTATACTATTAATTTCATTCAAAATGTCAGTTAAGAGAAAGAAATGACTTCAAATTTAATAGTCATTTTGAATGGTGCTATTCCCTGCTTGTGTTTTTATTGGGGAGGGAGAAGGTATAAGGAGGAGAAACTAGTTAAATTTTTAGCTTTTTTGAATAATTTTCTAGTAGAAGCCAGGCTAAGAAAAATTTCACTCTAGGGATCGAAAGAAAGAGCAGCATGAAACTGAAACTGTGTTAAATATTATATTTAGTAAACTCAACTGCTTCATAAATATTTAATCACTGGAGGCATAGCCAACACTACAGTATTATTTCATCTAGGACCCATAGTGGGATTGAAGTTCATTCCCAAAGCTGATATTCTACTGCTTCAATTAATCCACACACTCTCTTTGTGTATTCAATCAAATTACTGCAGTACCAAATTAAATGTTCTATTCACATGCATTTCTAATTTCAGGATACTGATCTTACTGAATTTCTATAAATAGAGCTAAGGTTCTCAACCAGACAAACTAAAAAAAAAAAAAGCCTTTTTATGGTTTTGGCCTACATTAATCTGTTAAGTATTAATTTTCAGCCTCCTTAAAGAATAGTTTATATCTTGCCACAAGTTAAAGCATTTCTAGAATTTCCTTAATGCACAGAGATATTTGCTTTCCCAGTAAGTAAAAAAATGCTCAAAATATAAAATAATCTTGGCTCCCTGCAGTCATGACACAAGTTATAGGAAAAGCCTGGAAAAAGACTTCTGTTCTCTGAACGTAAATGAGGCAGAGCAGTTTCTTGTGGTGTGCACATTGGTCAAAGTAGGAACAACAGTGGATTTAAAGTCAGGAGACCTGACCCAGTATTTCCCCATTTCTGTCACTAATAATCAATCTATAGGACATTAAGACCTGCCTTCTTTGCATCATCAATTTTTATAAAGGTCAGCTAAAAACATGAAATCAATACAGAGGATCAGAGCAGCCCTCGTTGAATTCTGGCTCTGTCACTCAGGAGCTGAGAGAGGTTGAGCAAATTTGCTGATGTCTCAGTGCCCTAGTTTTCTCATCTGTAAAAAGGAGATAATATGAAAAGGGGATAATATATATTGGATATCTTTCCATATTATATTATTCTTTAAAAGTTGCTTATTGTTCCTTTGCTTGTATGTACCATACTATGCTTATCTTACCTTTAATGATTACATTTTTGTTCTATAAAGGTGCTTTGAAAACCTATAAAGTTTTGTACACATGTAATTTAATGTTGCGTAATAGAAATGTGTTAGTTTTCTTAATGACGTAAGGACTAAGAAGTGGTAGAACACACTTAGTGCAAAGGATGAGTATTTTGCCCTGTTATATGTGTCTGTAGAGAGGAAACTTAAAAACAAGCCCAGTATTCTCCTACATAATACTCTCTGCCAGAATATTGTGTGCTTTGGCTCCTTTTCTCCAGGCTTTCTTTACCTTTGTTTTGACACAATGGAAGGATCTTTAGTGAGGGATGTCTTACTTTTAGAAGACAAATTTTAAGAGGAGGTACAAGTTGTATTTGTGATTTGGTTGAAAAGAAGGGTTGATAAGATTAATAAAGGAAATAGATGGTATTTATTAATTCAACCAGAATTTTCTTTTGAATGTGCTTTCCTCATACTGTGCTATGTGCTTGGAGAAAAACCAGGATGTGTAATGGACACAATTCTTCATTGTTTCAGTTGTATTCAAGTTTGGTTGCAAATAACATACTAAGCAATTGATAATGACTTAGTCAAATGTGAAGTTAGTGTCCATCAAGCAAGAAGTCCAGAGGTTGGCAGTCTGGGGTCCGGATGGTGGCTCCACAATGCTCTCAGAAACCCAGGCCCTCTAGCTTTTTCTTCAGCTGTACTTAACATTTGACTTTCATTCTCATGCTTGTGGACTCTTAGGGATAAGATAGCTACATCATCTCCTGCATTCTCTTAAAAAGCTTTCTTGTAAGCTTTGTCCAATGGCTTCTGTTCTATATATACACATATGTATAATGGCCTGAAACTTGTCACATGCCCACCCCTCGCTAGAATAAAGGCTAGGAAAGCTGAGCACATCACAAAATACAAAATCAGGCCTCTAAATACCAGTGGAATAGAGAGTGGATATTGGGTTGGCAGCAAGCAGTCTGCCACTCTCATTAGAAGACAGATGGTCTTATACGGTGGATTGCTACATAACAGAAAAAGTTCAAAGTTCTGTGCTAGCTGTGGAGAGACAAGAAGCCTAAACATTAATTAAGAATTAAAGTGGAAAGGTACAGAGGCTTGATAAAGACAGAAAGGTTATTTTCTATTTAGAAAACAGAAAATGGACTCATGAGGTGGGAATCTAAGGCAGTAAAAAGGGAGCAAAGAGAAGTTTATACTGTCAGAATACCACTGAGATCTTTGTTTTGGACCCTGGAGATCGGGATATAAGTACCAATTTTAGAAAAAATAACTCAGTCAAAAGCTGGTAATTGTATCAGTGTTGAAGTAGATTTAGAGAGTGAAACAAAGTGACAAAATCATTCATTCAAAAATAATTGAACTTGGGTGGTGTTGAGAGACACTTATATTAAAAAAACCCAGTTTGAACCTTCAAGGAGTATTTCTTATAATGGAGAGACTCTCAAGCAGGTAGTAAAATTGAAGGCAGAATGAACTAAATATTACAATTAAAATACATAATAGTACTTGCAAGTGAGAGGAAGGAGGGATTAGTTTGGACTCAGAGGTCAGAGGGGGAGAGTCAGGAAAGGCCTCAAGGTTAGAGCATCATAGCCGAGCCCTGAAAGATGACAGACAAAGTAGGAAGCAGCGTTCTCTGGGCTGAGAGAACAGATAAGTAAAGGCACCGAGATATGAAAGTGTTTTTATTTTTTTGCTTGGCAAAATATATCTGTGACATTTAATAGAATTTGATTTTCTTTTCTTTTCAGGGATATGAACCCTTGTTTATTCACAAGATCAAACACAAACATATCCTGGCTAAGAACTATTTTTCTCAAATTCCAGTGCTGGCTTCATTTGTACTTGATGATGGTGAAATAGATGAGATCAGAAAGAAGTATCACTCAGAAACAGCTCCTAAGATTATAGTGTCCCAGAGGCCTAGTCCCTAGAAGATCCAGGACTACTTGATGATCAGCATTTTTGTCCACTGCTAATAGAGGAATACAGCGGCTACACAGTATGGAAATAGAATTTTATCTTTTTATTGATTTTAATTGTTTTTTGTTTCTCATAGTATCATAAGTTGTATGAAGACAAAACATCCCTATATAAATGTTTTATTGTTAGACATTTAGTGAAAACTGAAATACAGTTTTGTTCCTGAAATTAATATTTTAAGGCAAAGAGAACATTTTATTTTTCATATTTTCACATTAAAATTTTTTTAAAATTTCAAGTGCGCTATAAAACCACAAACAAAAGCTAGTTTTAACTTTCAACTCAAATAATTTATTTTAGGTTAAATGTAGTTGTAGAATAGTCAGTATATGGATGATAGGAAACATAAAATTCTCTTTCTTAAAAATCTTTACAGGTAGGATAAAAAATGCTATGTTTTAATACAGCGATTTAAATCTTCACTTTTTTTTTTCAAAGATTTTATTTATTTATTTGACAGAGAGAGACACAGCGAGAGAGGGAACACAAGCAGGGGGAGTGGGAGAGGGAGAAGCAGGCTTCCCGCTGAGCAGGGAGCCCGATGCGGGGCTCGATCTCGGGACTCCAGGATCATGACCTGAGCTGAAGGCAGACGCTTAACCACTGAGCCACCCAGGCGCCCCAATGAATCTTCACTTTTTATTTTCTACTTTCACCTTCCATCCTTCCTAAGATCCCAGTAAAACAACTGGAATTATTTCTAAACAAACAAACAAATGCATTCTATGCTGGAAAACAGGGTAAACAGTAGAACTATATTTTATCCTATGGGAAGAAAACTCCCAATGGGGCAATGATGACATTCTGGAGGAAGGACAAACTTGGTTAAGTAAACTGTAACAGCCCCATCCCCAATAAGCCAAAGGAATAACCTTGACTACATGCATGTCAGAGACCTACAGTGATGAACAGGGTATGTGTGTCAGTCTTAATAGGAAATTAATAGCACATTCAAAATAGGAAAATTTCAAGGAGGGTATATTTACAAAGGACTTATTATAACGTGTGGGCAGTATTTAGGGAAACTAAAGGAATAGTGCAGGAACTCAGGGCCAATATGAGATAAGCTGTCTCGACCCCTAGTCTTAAATGAACCTGCGGAGGGAGATGTCTGAGAATGCTTGGTATAAAGATGATCACTGAGAGAATCAGAAACCAACTGTCATGGGATAGTCAACCCAGGTGGTCTCATGAACTGGAGAAATAAATACTCTGATTTCATACTTCTCCCTTCCTCTAGTCTCCTGCTTGCATTTCCTATCGGTAGAACCCAGAAGGAAAGCAGGAGAAATAAAATTCTGTTGGCATAATTCATGCAGTTTCAGGGCAAAGAGTGGAGTAGATAATAGGGATAGAGGATCTGGATGGCTAAATAGAAGATATCTTGCTAGAGAGAAAGAATTTAAAGTGAAGCTCTATAACTCAAGTAGCAGTATTTCACACACACACACACACACACACGCACACACAAGCGTGCGTACGCACACACACACACACACACACAACATAATTTGAGAGAGAGAGGGGTGAGGGGAGAATTTTTCTCCTAATTCCCATCAGTAGTTAATGAGCTGTTCTCTTCAGTTTAGTGCTCAAGGAATTCAATCTAAATATTAATATTTGTTCTACATAAATATTTGCCAGTATTTCAGCAACATATTTTCTAGGACATCTACAATTATTTTTTTAATTTTTTTTTAAAGATTTTATTATTTGAGAGAGAGAGAATGAGAGACAGAGAGCATGAGAAGGAGGAAGGTCAGAGGGAGAAGCAGACTCCCTGCTGAGCAGGGAGCCCGATGCGGGACTCGATCCCGGGACTCCAGGATCATGACCTGAGCCGAAGGCAGTCGTTTAACCAACTGAGCCACCCAGGCGCCCTACAATTATTTTTTTATTTAGCAAAATCATGGCACATGGTGATTGTTTTTAAGGAAATAAACATCAAGGAGGGAAGTGCTATAATGATGTTATTTTCAGGTTTCCATGGACAATTCAGACATTCTGGGAACTTTCTAAATGGCAAATTACAGATGGGGTTAGATTGGAGACCATTTTGATCACTAATAAACAGGTAGCAATTCAAAGCAGACAACAGTGGGTTTACGCTGGAATGTAAATGACCAGATTTTCACAAGACAGTGTATGAGAACATCCTATCTTAGAGAAGAAAGGGCTGGGGAGGCAAGCATCAAGGGAGAAATATTCAGATAGGGGCAAATAAGGGTCTTTGGGAATTCCATTATTTACCCTAGGGATGAAGCAACTGACTAGATAGCATTTGCTCCTGGTATGGAAGATTTGTGGAATACAACAGAGAGGGGTGGACCAGCTAGAGCAATTGAATTCATGTAGGGAAAGGGGCAGTACCTATAGGGCTGGGAGAATAACCACTAAGGGGGAAAAACAGCTCAAGAACAGACTTTCCCCAATAATCTGATAAACGCTTTTTAATCCTTCTGGAAGTACAGTTCTCAATTTAGACAGCTATCTGAAAATCCAAAGCAGAAGGGGCTAGAAGAGGTATCTGGTTAGAGAGCCATCAGTGGGGGAAAAGTCAGGTTGCTACCCACTAAAAACCTAACTCTAGCATACAGGAAGCAACAGCTCGTTTAGCAGTTGGTTCTCCTGCCTTCATAGTATCTGCATTCCTCTAGTTTAGGACCTGATGATGATACTTCCCTTGGTCCACTAACAAATGAAACTATAGAAAGTGTTTCCTTCTTTCTCCTTTATGAGGACTGTGTTATATAGACAGATGCCTAAATAATATAATAGGACAGAATTTTATATCGGCAAATTATAAAAACAAGCTGATGAAGAATAGTCACTAGATAGATAGAGGTAGAGATTCAAAAATCAAAAAGGGACCCTTCTGAGGAATGAGAACAAATATTCATTTATCAAATCTCTTGATTCATGTTAAGGATATTTGATAGCATTTTTCATCCTTTGGGCAAAAAATGATACTGGGAAAAATTGCTATTACACAAGATAAACAATTGCTAAATTACCAAAAAACAACCCATAGATGGCAATGAACAGCAGATTTGGTACTTTAAAGATGAATCTAAAATAAAGATTTGATGGATTAGCTCAAGATAGTTCCCTAGAATTTAGAGGAAAAGGACAAATTAATGAAGTAGATGAGCAAAAATAATAAGTTTAATAATCTTGCTCTAACTACACTAGAGATAATATGAGCCTAGAATGGAATAAAAAAGAAACAATTAGCAAAGAGAGACTTAAAGCCAATTTTCCTAAGATAAAAAGACATATAACTTTAGTTGTGTAAAGAATCTACCAAGTACTGGGAAAATTAATATAGACACACACATAGACACAATCTCATGGTATTTCTGAATTTCAAGAATATTGGACAAATTCTGTAAGCATTCAAAGTTGGAGAGGAAAAGTTAGCCACAAGAAAATAAAATCAATAGCAACATCATAGATTTCTCTTCTCCAACACTGAATGCCAGAAGGGAGGAACATTTCTATTGAAGGATTTTGAATTTTGAGGGTAAAAAAAAATGACCTAAGAATTTTACCTTGGGGCAAATACTTATGAAGACAATAGAAAGACATTGTTAAGCGGAAAGCATATCATGAATCTCTGCGTACCCATTCTGTACTCCAGCCGACCTTAAGACTATAGAAGTAAGGTATGGGCATGATATCATAAATGAGAAATGGCAGTGAGTGCTACAACCTCAAGATCCTTTCTAAATGATCATTTGTATGAAACAATGTAATGAACAAAAATAATTCCTCGAGCATCTATACGGCAAAAAAAAAAAATCTACAAAAATAATAGCCTGACTATTCCAATAAAATGTCTGGGTTCAGAGGGATGAAAGTGTTCCAAGTTTTTTTTTTTTTTATGTTATGTTAGTCACCATACATTACATCATTAGTTTTTGATGTAGTGTTCCATGATTTATTGTTTGCGTATAACACCCAGTGCCCCATTCAGTGCATGCCCTCTTTAATACCCATCACCAGGCTAACCCATCCCCCTACCCGCCTCCCCTGTAGAACCCTCAGTTTGTTTCTCAGAGTCCATAGTCTCTCATGGAAAGTGTTCCAAGTCTTTTTAATGGGAGAAGGGTCAACAGATAGGTAGGAAAGTAGATATTCGAATATTTAGTTTAAAAATTTAAAGGCAACTGCTAGCAGAATGAGGATGAAATTATAAACACATTTCTAGAGAGAAAAGGGGAACAACAACAAACTTGAGAACTATTGTGAAATAAAGGGTTTTGGTTTTGTTTTCCAAGGTCAGCAGGAAGAAGTACATATTAGAGAAAAAACAGGTTAAAAATATCACAGTGCATAAATTCAGATACGTTAAAGTTCTCTAGTAAAGGAGAGTTATTATGTTGTATCAAAAGAGTAAACTAAATGCTCTGTACCAGATACGTACCCCGAATGAAATGACATATAAAGGTTAAAAGTAATGATATTTAGTAAAATTGTAATAGTCACATATAAGCACACAACAAAAAATGTTGGTAATATTAATTTCAAGGATGAAACTGAGAAGAAAAATAGCAGAGCAAAGGGAGTTACTTTATATTGATAAATTATTATTCACAATATAAATGAATAATCTCTGTTAGATACAAAAGTAAGTTTTTAAAAAGTCACTTGAAAAACCATTCTCCATAGGCTTCTTGCACTTCTGCATCTCTTTTGAGCAGAGATAGTAGTTCTTTTCTTTAGACTTATTTTGAAGGATGTTTGTATAGCAAGCAGTCTTGGAAGATAGGGATAGTGTTTACTGTTCGCTATAAAAGATTCAGAGTTTCTACGCCTAGTATTTCTACCCTGCAATGTGTGTGCTTGTGTCATCCGGACTTTATATCACCCTGGGGGAATTAGGGCAAAATGCTGATATTCTGGCTGCTGCTATTTCTGTGAACAATGAATTGTGCTTCATCTCTGACCCAGGAGTCTCATGTCTTCCGCTGTCATCTATGAAATTCTGGCAGGCAAATTTGTTAGCTTGTAATTGGTTAGTGTCTCAGACCCTTCACAGTTCTTGACCCAGATAACTTTAAAAATGAAAAAAAGAGAAGTAAGTCAAGAGGTAGAAAGTGTTGTTTATTTTCTCTTTCCAGGAGCGCTGGGTGACTGATTGCAATTCTCCATGCTCTCGAAATGAGGCAGGATTATATAACATGCTTTGCCCAAAGTGTAATGTGAGTAAAATTGTCTTGTGTCACAATTGAGCATTGAAAGAACAAAGAATTCTAATTCTATAGATATTCTTCTTCTAAGGAGTAGAAGAAGAATGAATACTCCCAAACTCATGAGGCCAACACATCCTTGATATCAAAATTTGACAAGGCTTAGTACAAGAAAGAAAGTGATAGGCCAACTTCACAATGAATATAGATGCAAAAATCCTAAACAAAATATTAGCAAATAAAATTTAAAAATATTAGAAGATAAAATAACATGGCTTTTGCTGGATATTCTTCATTTGCTTCTTCAGATCTACCTTCCACCCTTCTCTCTGCTTTGTGCCCTGAGAGGCTGCTCTTTATGCACTGCATCAGTGACTATGTAATGTCCTCCAGTTGTCTTTGGTCAATGGGAAGCATCAGCAGGACATTTGAGGTCTGAAAGACAGACAGAGGTACGGTGTTTTTCCCCTGGCTTCTTCTGTCTTTTCGATCTGTTATGGTCAGTGACTGCATTTATGTGCCTAAGACCATATCTCTGGTTGCATGGTCAGCCCTTCTACTCTATAGCTCTCTTTGAATTCTGACATTCATTCCTTCTTTTTACTCCGTCAGCTTATGGGTGAATTGCTTTCTTTTTTAGTTAGGTTTAAGGTGTTTCAAGTTTTCATTTTGATTTCCTTAAACAGTGCCCTTCCCTTTGTAAACAAATCTTTTTCTAAATACTTCTCAAATTAACCAGTTTGAGTGTACCTGCTGGACCCTGACAAAAACAGTGATTGGTACCAGGAACGATCCCAGCAAACAGACTTCAAAATGGAATCTAGGCTTTGGCTGCTCACATAATAGAAGAACATATGGATAACCTCCTTGCCAGGGGGAAATAGGACACTGGTGATACGTAGCATGTGGTAGCATCATGATTACTCAAAATATCACAAGTGGTGGCATAGACTGGGGTGCATGTGGAGGATAAGCATAGCGAGATCAAATGGCTGAGCCAGTTAGTCACTTTGATGACAAAGATTGCACCATAGGATGGTATTTCTTACACCAGAAAGGGTTCATAAGGGAAAGGATAAACTGAAAGCCTTGAAGGTCCAACACAAGGCCCAGAGAGAAATTTAGAAAGCCTTTATGAGAACTCTACAGAAATTACTGATCTCATGTGTTTACATGGCAGAGGTGGCTGAGGATTAAGTCTAGAGCCGAGTGTAAGGCTTATAGAGTTGTATTGTCAATTAAGTGTGCACCGCAGCTAGATCTCATGCTAAGGTAAGGATAGTGGTGAGGAAGAACAAGCAAGGTATGGTCTGGTATGAGTTAGCCTATATACTGAAAGAGTTGTAGGATTGTGTCAGTTTTTATTAAGAGTCAGGGGAGCATGTATAAGAGTTTATTCTAAGACTATTAGATCAAAAAGGATAAAACAAAAGATTGTATCAAGCCAAATTCACATGCTTGCCTAGAATTCAGGATTTTATGTGTTGGTTGGAGGCCCTGTGAATTGCTAGATGTGTTAACTGAAGCCTGGACTCAAAAATGGCGTATATTGATGAGCTCAAAATGTACGAACTTCTCTGGAAAACATTACTCAGGAAAATGGGTTGTAGGGGTGGGCTCTATTATGTGTGACTTTCTCAGACACCTCTTAGAGGTGTTGGTACTCCACAAGAGGATCTTCACCAAGGCATTAAGAAATGCAGTCATGAGTGGATTACCAGCATCCTTGAGAAGCTCTGCGGTAGTTGTTCCCTATAGGCTGGAGATGACAGGGGGCATGCTGTACTAGAATTTGATAACCTGATTTGATGGGAACAATGTGAATCCCCAATGCTAAAAGCCAACTGGTGAAGTTTAATCATCAGAGAAAAAGAGTTCTTTTTTCTCTTCTTTCTCTTATGAGGATACTGATCACTGGATGATTCACTAAGTGACTATATTACTAAAAAATGCCCATAATGAACTGTGTGTTATCAGATTCACCCTGTCATAAAGTCAAATGTACACAGCATCATTCCAATGTAAAGTGGAAATTGTATATCCAAGAATGCCCTTGCAGGTTTGGAAGTTACGGGTAAACCACACGAAATAGGTACTTCAGACTCCTGTGGTATATGCTCCTCCTGATTTCCCACTTAGCCCTCAACAAACAACTATGGCTCATGGAGAGTTC
Source organism: Neomonachus schauinslandi (assembly GCF_002201575.2). NCBI lineage: Eukaryota > Metazoa > Chordata > Mammalia > Carnivora > Phocidae > Neomonachus > Neomonachus schauinslandi. The sequence continues at coordinate 78,495,976 of NC_058414.1, read as the reverse complement.
CCTCTGGTCATTTAAATGGAAGAAAAGAAACCTGGCATATGGAAGATCTGCACACCATACTGTCAATAGATGGTCTGGTTTAGGGAAAGGTCTGCACATATGCTTCCACTGTATTACAGCTCCGCTTTGGAAGGCCATGGAAGACACAGATAAAGAATTCTCTCTGAGGGAAGAATTTCAAGTGGCGCCATCTCATTATCCACTTTTTGTGCAGTGGGACATAGTTGGTGGTATAGATCCACAGAGATCCATGGGCAGTGCCTAAAAGGTTAATCAACTGGAAGGAGACTTAGAATAATATTTAAATATTGGTGATAAGGAGTTTGGGGGAGATGTGTGTGGGTAAGCCTGTCCTAGGTAAGAGCACTCCAGATGGCATCCCACTACAGAGGACGCTGTCAATCAAGCGTTCGAGGTTATCCTCCTGTGTATCTCAGTCAGCTTCTTTTACTAGATTTCTGGGGTTTGCTCAATGGCTTCATGTATAAACTAACCTTGACAGTATGGATGGGACTCATCTATGGGTTTAACAACAGGGATTTTGCTTCACCAAGGCTCATTTAGCTACCCTCACAGCTGGGTGTCTAATTTACCAATGGTAGAGGACAATAATAAGCTACAAGCTGATAATATTTCCCAGGGAAAGCAGCTGGCGATCTGATGGATAGTTGAGTATACCGGATTTTTTTTTTAATCAGGGAGAGGGCATTCTCGCAAATATGGATGTTTAATACGCATACGGATTTGTCTTCCTTGCTTCTAGTAATTCTGTCATGGACCTACAGGAAGCATTACTTATCACTATGATGTCATGTATTACATTACCTTCAACCAAGGACTCATTTCACAGAGTAGGAAGTGAGACAATGGGTTCATGCTCACAGAGTTCACTGGTCTTACCATGTCCTTACTACCTAGAAATATCTGGCTTGATAAAATTCTAGAATGGCCTACTAAAGGCTCAGTTATGGCATCATCTGAGTGACAGTACCCTGGAGTATTGGAGTGCTGCCTTACAGGATGTAGTATATGCCTTAAATCATTAGTCAGTATGTGCTGTCTCCTTCACAGCCAGAATGCATTGTCTGGGGAAAAAAATGGGCAGAGCTGACTAGTGGATGTTGCTGTCTCCCCATCCTAAAAGTACACAGACCTGGGAACCAAAGGAAAAAGCTGAATGCGGCCCCTTTCACTATTATGCCACATAATCTATGTAAAATTATCACTTTCCATTCCTTCAACCTTGGACTCAATGGATTTGTAGGTCTTAATGCACAAAGAAGAAATTCCTCCAGGGAACACAGTAATATTCCCACTGAATTGGAATTTGAGACTCACAACACAATTCTTTAGAGAGCACAAATGGTCAGATAAGTGTGTCTAAGTGAACAGGTCATAATTTCTATCTTTTACAAGTTGAGCGTTACCAATACCTGGTTGAGAAAGAACATTTTCATAATTTTTTTCGTTTTAAGATTATTTTATTCTCATCAGGTCTCACAAAAGTCCCTGGCAACTCCAAATGATATTCCAGATAGTATGCTATGGTGCCCTATTTGAGGCAGTACTCCACGTTGCTTTATGGGAATAATGCATCATTCCATATGGGCATTATAAAATATCATTTTGCACTCTCAAAACTATCACACATAAAATTTTGTAGAACGGTAATATATATATTTAGAGGTAAGACTTTCAGAGGGAGAATTGAAAAAATTTAGTCAAAAGAATAATATACTGGATGCTTTTGCTTGAGAAGAATGTATATTCTGTTGGATGATGTAGTCTGTAGATGTCCATTATATGCAGCTAATTGGTGGTAGTGTTGAGTTCTACTATGTCCTTACTGATTTTCTGGCTGCTGGATCTGTACATTCTGGCAGAAGGATGTTGAAGTCCCTAACCATAACAAAATAATCCTAATTCCTCCCTTCCATCCCTTGTATCATTGCTGTTATTCATTTCACTCATATATATAAGCATATAGGTGATATATACAAACACACACAATTGAATGCATTGTTGCTATTATTTTGAATAAAATGTGGGGACTTCTAAGCTTTTTTACGTGCTGTACCAGAAGCCCCCTGGATGCTCTTGGCTTGGAAAGAATTCTAACAATCCTTTACAAACTTAAATTTAATTCACTGTAGATTTTTAAAAACATTTCTTATATTACACATATAATACACATAAAATAGATGAGTCAATTTAAAAAACATATACCTATACTCGGTTTTCAGTCTTAATGATTCAGGAAGAAATATTTCCACTACAGTCCCCATAAATATTATGCATTTATGTAATCAGGAAAGGAAAATATTTACCAAACAATGAACTGCTCAACTATGAACAGTTAGTGACAATGACAGTGTCTACTTTTCATAGCATTTTATGTACAGCTGTTGCAAGACGTCTGTGAAATCTAAACTGAATTTGAACTTCTTCTTTCCCATAAACAATGTAGAATTAAATTACAATCTCAACGAATACATGTTAAAAGTGATCTCAGAATCTAGAGAGCTGATACATTTGCATCGTGTCAACTGAAATTACGAGCTTATCAAAAACTGAACTGAGCAATGTTTAATCATTGCGGATGCAAATGACCTAGTGTGAAGATGAATATAGGGGATGCAGAAGCAAATTGATACTGAACAGAGTATAAAAGTTTTGCACAAGTCGGAAGTCTGTATTTTTCTGACTCTCCAATAAGTTAATATACTGGAGTTTAGTATTTCATGCTAGTATTGGATCTGTGAATTGAATTAGGTGCAAGAACAAGTAATGAAAGAAAGGGACTGGATTATTTTTTCCTAATAGCTCTTCAAATTGTTATCTACACAGTATGCATTTTCACATGCTGGATATTACCCTTGGTTGTTTTTTTTTTTTCTACCTTCTCTCCCATGTCTCTACTTAATTCTAATCTTATTTTATTTTTTAAGGCCAGCCAGTTGTACTTCATTCACTCATTTACTCATATATTCAGCACATATTTCTCAGGTTTACTATGGACTAGTTATTATGCCTTGGGGCCACAATGTTAAGTAAAATACTATCCATGCCCTAGAGGAACCCAGGTAAATAGATAGACAAAAGTTGCAATCTTTCTGTGCTTCCTCATCTATAAAGTTGGCAATACTTCAGCTGCAGGATTGTTAAAATATAGATGGTATATGTAAAATATAGGGGGAAAGGAAATATTAAATGTTAAATGAAGGATTAAAGTTTGCTTCCTTTAAATGTTTTTTAAGACAGCATAATTTTTTTTTCTTTTATGATTTTATATGCAATATGTTGTTGGGGGGACACTCAGAATTAGATCTGTCCTCTCATGACTGATCATTTTTTGTGTGTGGCCTACATGCTTGTTAACTATAAGATAGTGACATGGCTCTCCGGGAGTTTGCCCAACAGCCAGTGGATGCTAATTTGACCCATGAGTCATCCCTTGTCTTTACTGTTTCCTTTTATTCAAAAGAGACAGAACTCTGAGAATGTTCCAGGTGTATAAAGTGAACAACTACTGTGATACTTTGCAGCTGTGAGCTTTACAGGTGTTCAAGAGGTTATGAACTTCTGTGGCACTTCCTCAGAAAAACCCATCTTCACAACAACTTTATCTGCAAATTGTTTGCTTGGTTCTCTCCTCCACTCAGCTTGGCTCCTGACTAATGCTTGTGTTTGGCAGCTTCCAATGGTCTTCCTAACCTGCATTTATCTTCCCTGAATTAGAAGCAGCTACGCAATTTTAGGAAGACAACAACTCACTAATTCTCTCTTTTCTAATTTGTAAAGCCAGTAAATCTCTCAAACTTTGGGAAACTGCTTTGACTTTGAAACAAAGAACTGTATATGGTCTTTAACTTTTTACCCTTTTTTTTTTTTAATATTTTTATTTATTTATTTGAGAGAGAGCATGAGGGGGGGGAGGGTCAGAGGGAGAAGCAGACTCCCTGCCGAGCAGGGAGCCCGATGTGGGACTCGATCCCAGGACTCCAGGATCATGACCTGAGCCGAAGGCAGTTGCTTAACCAACTGAGCCACCCAGGCGTCCCTAACTTTTTACCCTTTATAATTTACAAATATCCTCTTAATGTAAAAGTTTTTAAAATATCAGTTATTAGAATAAAAATATTACATATTGTGATAGCTCTATTTTCCTTACCTGTTTTTAAGTTGATATGAATAAAACCAACTGGAGTTGGTCTTGCATTGTAAGAAACTAATTTGTATTATGCACAGCAAGTAGCCAGAAAAGACTCTTGAGTTGAAAAAAAAAAATTAAGTTGCTTTTGAATAAAGAATAAAGAATTCTTATCTGCTAAACAAAAACCCCAGCTGTTTTATTTATTTTTTTAAAAAAGATTTTATTTATTTATTTGACAGAGAGAGACAGCGAGAGAGGGAACACAAGCAGGGGGAGTGGGAGAGGGAGAAGCAGGCTTCCCACCGAGCAGGGAGCCCGACATGGGGCTCGATCCCAGGACCCTGGGATCATGACCTGAGCCGAAAGCAGCCGCTTAACCGACTGAGCCACCCAGGCGCCCCACCCCAGCTGTTTTATAGTAACAATATATTTTTGTGATTATTTTCTTTGGAGAAAATTCCAGAGATATTAACTATCTTTAGGATGAATTTAATGTCTGCTGTTTTTTCCAGCTTTTAAATTACATTATTATTCGACTGAACTTATCTCGATCTGCCTTTTAAACCACTTGTAAATAACCGTTAGGGGAAAACCTACTGTGGAAGCCAAAATGTCACAGTAGTGGCCACGATCCCTTCAGGTATGCAAGTGTGGAAAAAGAAAGCAGCCTTGGATATTTGATAAATCGTAATAGTACTTTGTTTTAAAAGCATCGATATGCCAATAAAAATGCTATGATAAGAAATAGCAAAAGTAGTCATGTTATTCTTTTAATAAAAGCCATATTACACAAGACATAAATTTGACAACCTATGACTCATAAATAGGATCCTAAGTCCCTGAGTATACCTATAGTTGCAGTTTTTATTCGCAATGGGTGAAGTGTACATAAGGAACTTATTTTTATTGCATCATTTTATTGTTGAGGTAAAACTTGTAAACAGTGAAATACATGGACCCTATATGTATGATTTAGTGGATTTTGAAAAATGTGTATACCTATATAACCAATATGTTATAGAACATTTACATTACTTCAGAAAGTAGTTTTGTGGTCCCATACAGTCCATTCTTACCCACCATAGACAATCACCATTCTGAGTCCAGTCATCAAAGATTAGCATTGCTAGTTCTTGAGTTTTATAAAGAATTCTTTTGTGCCTGGCTTCTTTTGTGCAATATAATATTTTTGTGATTCACTGATGTTGAATGCATCAGCAATTTGTTCATATTTATTGTTGAATGGTATTTTATTTGGATTATTGCCAGGTTTTGGGGGCTGGTATAAATAAGTTGCTATGAACTTTCCTTTACCAAGTCTTTTTCTGGACATATACTTTCATTTCTATTGAGGAAATATCTAGAATTGAAATTGTGGGGTTGTAGGGTAGGTGTATCTGCCACTGTAGCACAAAGTGCTAAACAGTTTTTTCCATAATTGGTGATATTATTTTGCATTCCCACCAACAATGTGTAAGAACTGTATTTGCTGTGAATCCTCACTAGCATTTAGTGGTGTAGGTCTTTTTGTCATCTTATTGGATGTGAAGTGCCATCTTATTGTAGTTTTAATTTACATTTCCCTGTTGCCTAATGAACAACTTTTCATGTTCTTATTGTATCATTCTTATACACTCTGATTGTGTTTCTTCAAATGCTTCACCCATTTTTTTTTTTCCAATTCCAAAGGGAATGTTTATTAAAGGCTCAAGAGTAACTGTCAAGCCAGTCTTTCTCAGGCTTAGCATGAGTAAAGAAATCATTATGACAAAGGAAGGTATCAACTACATACTAAAACTTAGAGCTTGCTAGAACAAGTTTCAGGTGTATGAATGTCAGCCACCCAGGACATACCTGGTCTTCATAATTTTATACAGGATATTCTGTCAACTAATTTCAACACAAATTTATTTTGTGTTGAAATTAAATTCATTTAAATGTGTTAAATTCAAGTAAGAACTAACACTTAAAGACATTGATAAAATAATGTAGTTATTTCAATAGCAAACAAACACTTTTTTCTTAAAGATAGTTACCACTTTTTAAGATCAGTAATGCGCTACACCGGAAAAAAAAAAAAAAATTAAACCCTAGACAGGGGAAGCCAACTATACTATTCACAGCAGGAACTATTCCAGAAGCAGCAGAAGGTTCAAGGATATAAATGAGATTTAAGAGGAGGTAGACTTGAGTTTACTGCCAGAAACTCACAAAGACCTCTGTTGATCTGAGAAGGTCCTCCAAGCTGGCTTTCATTCAAGTCTCTTAAATCTCGCTGAGAGGGAGAGAAGAAAACCTAGCCTTACCCCAAATTTTCTGCTATTTAGTGCCAGCTCTCATCAATTTTCGCTCTTCTTTATGTAACTTAGGAGTTCGTCTTTCTCCATTTGGTAGCCGCTTTTTTTCCACTGTTCTCGCAACTGCTGCAACAGAGCCCCAATTTCTTTTCCTGAAGAAGTGCCCACTTTTCTGATGTCATGGCCACTCACAGGAAATGGAGGAATGCACCACTGCTGCATCTGCTGCAGAAGACCCCGCTCTCCCTGGTACTTCAGGAGTTCACACACGCGGGTCATTGCGTCAGATTCCCTAGAATCTATAATGAAGTCTTGATAGGGTTTCAGTGGCTCTGAACTATCCGTTGCTTTAACTAAATCTTTCCTGTTTTTAACTATGAATATACCAAGGTTCTTCTCTTCTTTTGAAATCTTCAACCTCAAATCCAATTTTGTGACATCATCCTGTACTTTGCATAATGAGGCCAAGAGAGTCATTGGCTTTGGTAAAAAACCATCAGCATTTTTACTAACTTCGTTAAATTCTTCTAAACTTGGCACTAGTAGGTAAGCCTATGTAAGGAGCCACATCAAGATCATGGAGGAGGTGAATCAAATGATTTACATGGTTACCAACAAGAATTTTTTTCAATTCCACCCAAATCCTCTCTCCTGATATTCCAGCCAAGCCTTTTGCATTTTCTGCAATTGCTTCCAAAGTCTCAGGATCATGGTCACCAGGTTTGTCTACAATTCTCCCATAAAACCAGAAATATCGTAAAATTCGAAGATAATCTTCTTGTATCCTCTGTTTAGCATGTCCAACAAACCTAACTTTCTTATTTTTTAAATCTTCATAACCATTGAAGTAGTCAAATAAGGTACCATCAAAACCTAAAAACATAGAATTTATAGTGAGATCTCTGCGTTCAGCATCTTTCTGCCAATCAGTTGTGAATTCTACCTCAGCATGTCTTCCATCAGTGACAACATCAATCCACAGTGTAGTAATTTCAAAATTTTCTTCATGAAGCCTGGCAGTAATTGTTCCATGCTTTTCTCCTTTGTTGTTTATCATACGAATACCCACAGCCTGAAACATGTCCTTCATTTGAGCAGGGGTAGCAGTGGTAGCAAAATCCACATCTTGAGGCTTTACTCCATTTAATAAATCCCTCACTGCTCCTCCTGCTCTTCTTAATTCATGATTTTCTTTGACAAATAATTCTGTCAGACTCTTCAATCCTGCTGTGAACAGTGACTGGAATTCTGGAGACTGCAACTTCATTGTAAATAGATACTGCTTGAAAAAGCACAGCCTACTCCAACTACCGCTCAGTAATGGCCTGCACCAGGGATTCAGGCACCTCAGCATCTGGGGGCAAGGTCACCAACCACACATCCAGACCACGTGGGGAAGAAAAACAGTGTCCTTCCAACTCCGCCTAAAATCAGAAAAACCCGCTGAGGACCCTGGCTTTGAAGAGGCGTGTGCCGCCCCTCACACCAGGTGCCAGACCGAAAAAGCTTAGTGAGACCCTCGGGGGGCCGGCCCCAAAGAACGGAAAGTGTCGGGGAAGCCTGATGATTCAGCCTGCAGTTACTGGAACGTGGCAGGGACGTGGCCCCACGACCTGCACGTTGAGCTCTGTTCCGCAGTGGAGAGAACGGCTCTCACCGCCACAGGCTCGCACCCTCCCCAGGAGGCTCCATCGCCCCACTGCCCTCCCTGTGGCGCGCACCCGCACGCCCTCCCTCCCTGCCGCTTCACCCATTTTTTAATTGGGTAGGTTTTCTTATTATTTAGTTGTGTTTTTCATACATTCTGGATACAAGTCCTTTGTCAGATGCATGTATGGTGTATATTTTCTTCCAGTCTGTGGCTCTCTGTTTAATTGTATTAGTTGTGTCCTTTCATGATAACAGTTTTTACTATGAAATTATAAAATTATAATCATTTATTTCTTTGGTGGTTAATGCTTTTGTGTCCTAAGAAGAGTTTGCCTTCCCTAACTTTTAGCAGGTATTGTTTCTTTCTACTTGCTTTGTAGTCTTAGCTTTACATTAGGTCCTTGATTTATCTGAATTAATTTCTGTGTATTAAGTATTAAGTATTAAGCTTTACATTTAGGTCCTTGATTTATCTGAATTAATTTCTGTGTATTAAGTGAGATTGGGATTGGTTAAAGTTTCTTTTTTTTTTAAATATGAATATCTAGTTGTGCTAGCACCATTTGTTGAAAGGGATATCCTTTCTCCATTCTTTATTGGTACTTTAATTGATTTTCTGTATTCCTTGCTGTCTACTTCATTGATATCTGCTCTTTTATTAATTTATTGTTTCTATTTATTTTATAATCTTTTTTAAAGATTTTATTTATTTATTTGACAGAGAGAGAGAGAGAGCACAAGCAGGGGGAGCAGGGGAGGGAGAAGCAGGCTCCCCACAGAGCAGGGAGCCTGATACGGGGCTCAATCCCAGGACCCTGGGATCATAACCTGAGCTGAAGGCAGATGCTTAACCAACTGAGCCACCCAGGTGCCCCAAGAGTCCATGAAGATGAACCCAGGTGCCCCATAATCCATGAAGATGAACTCTTGTTACTTGTCCCTTAATTGGGGAATGCATTGGTTACTGGGAAGAGCATTGGCAATAGGCACTGGGCTAGTGATCAAGTACATTTTCCTATTTATCACTCTAAAAAATAGAAGTAACCAATACATGAGTGAATATAGATTCCAAAATGCTTTCACTAATGAAACCCTGACAGCTTAATTTCTTAACCCCTTCCACAATCTACAAGTCCTCCCTGCTGGGAAATTCCTATCATTTAACCAACTTCTCTCATGTCACAGACAAGGCCTATGTCCTCTGTTCCACTGTAAGTGAGGATAGAAAACCATTTTTACCATTTTTGGTATAATAACCTCTCATTTGATACCTAGAAATTGCATGGTTAACTTTTTCACCTGATGTCTATTACTTATTTCCACAGAGACTAGCATAAATTTTGAAATTTCTTTGCAAAGGGACACACCACCCCACTCCCTTTAACTCCAGCTTTACTGGGAAGCACCACACAGTTTTCCCCAAGGCCATTCTTGATTTCAGGTGACAAAACACAGGCTACTTGCTATAGGTATATTGACTCATGCCTCTTACTTCTTCTTGAGTCTGGGTCTGCAATTGGTTCCTCTGTAAATCTCCTTCTTTTGAAACTAAATGTTCAGAAAGGATATCTAAACTGATGTGAGGCTGTTTTTTTCAGCACAAGTGATTTCTCAAAGCTCTATGCCACTATTCTTCATTCCAGCTATTAAAATTCATAGCAGCAAACTCTGTGAGCACTGGATCTATGTGGGCTGGAGGTAAATTTAGGCCTTAACAGAGGATATCACTCACAAGGCAAGATAATTTAAAGATGGTCTCTTTGCATTTGAATTTTAAAGCATTACAGCAGGAAGAAATAAATGTTGCCAGTGTAAATTTATGTATGGATATGGCTTCTGAAAATTATCTTTAGAATCAACATATGGATCCCAGAGATCCTATAATAAGCTTGGATAATGGAAGATCACTTATTTTTATCTCAGTTTATTTTTAAGGATGATTTTATACATTTTAATATCCACAGGAGCCAAAACTGTATTTCCACAGGAGAAAGACATGTATGGCAATCCAAAAGATTGAAGCCAAGTATCTGTCCCCAAACTTAAAGTTATAAGACGATCTCATTTGACCATCTGGGAAAACAGTATTAAATAGATAAATTGCAAACAGTGGCCATGACCTGCAAAAGTAATCCTTTTATTGTAGCTGTATCCTGTCTCCCACATAGGATGGCAGTAACATTACAAAGGTAATTTTGGCACTGATAGGCGTAGAACGTCCAGTTAAATTTAAATGTTTATTTGCTATATTTTTATTGGCTAAATCTAGCAACTCAATTATAGGGGTAATTCTTTGGTCTTGTGTGCCTCATTTCATTTGGCAGCAGGCAGAGAATTGGAGACTTTCACTAGAACCAGAAAAATTATTCATTATTTTTAATAAACTTTCTTCATTCTTCATACTCCTCCCCAGGCCTTTCATTCTCAAGAGCTATAAAGCACAGCAAAACCAAACAGAACATGGTGAAATTAATTAATGGTGTTTTAATTTCACTTTTATCTGTGCTTATCTATATAAATAATGCACATTATTATAATGATTTTAGCAAGACAAGTTGTTCAACCAATTTATGAAACCCTTCTAGGGCAGCAGAAGGTATCCTGCCTCCCAATCTAGATTCCCTGACGTTCTCTGCTAAATGTCTTATGTTTTTAAATAAATTTAGAAAATCTATGCACTAGTGCTCCTGTTAACTAAGCCAGGGAAGCCAACTCTTTAGGTCAAGGAGGAACTTCAGTGTCCTGTTTCCTGTTTACGTGGAATTTACATCTTGTTCTTGGCAAGGCACCAGGATAAACAAGCCTGGACTAAGGTTAGGGAGACAGAGGGAGGGAACGAGAGAGTGTTGGGCGAGGGCTGGAGAGGAGCCTAAGCAAGTGTGTCATTTGGGAGAGGTTCTTTGGGAAGGACAAAGGCACAGCCCTCTCCATCCCCCTCAAAATACACCAGGGAACAGCAGCTGTTTGAGTGGAGCTGTTGCTTGGGCTTGCCAGGCTGACTTGGGTTCCAAGGTTTTTTTGTCTTTCTGGTGTTAATTTTACTTGCTTTGTCATCATTCTAATTTTTGTCCTGCCTTCCCCCCCCCCCCCCCCGCCCCCCTTTGAACTGATCACTTGTTCACTACATGTATCTCTAGGAGATTTCCCTGTGATTATTGTGGGAGACAGTGATTGGGAAGGGAGGATGGGCATAGGATTTCACAAGGTAGCCGTTCAACCAGAGTTCTGTGATACTTTTATCTCTAGCATAATTTATCCTGGCCACAGTATTTGGGAGCAAATATCTTGGATTTTATTTTTAAGGCTTAAGTGTGAAGTGTGATGATGTAGTTTCTTTCTTGCAAGTCTCTTAAGTATACCAAAAGCATTTCCTATTGGATTTAAAAGCCAAACTGATGTGCCAAAGGGCCAACGGTAGGCAAAATTCAGACCCTGGAAAAAGTGACTGGGGCTCTCTTTCACCCTACCACGTATTCACTCATTTGGCTGGCCCTTCTCGGACCTCAAATACCAGAGCCCGATTCCCTCATATTACATTCTGTTTTCCCACCAGGGTACTCTATCCAGCTCTTTACCTTTTTCTCCTACCTGTCAATTCAGTTGTTCATTCAGTTATTTATTAGTTCATTTTGCAAATAATTATTATCAGCTATGTACTTGGCTGTTCTAGGTGCTGAAGTGCAGCAGTGAATAAAGCAATGTTCTTGCCCCCATGTGCACGTGGGGGTGGGGGGCAAATAATATATAAGTAATATAGCATGTAAGTATATAAATATATATAAATATTTAAATATAAAAGTATAAGTATATAATTCAGCTAGAGATAAATACCATTAAGAAAAGTCAAAGTGAGAAGTTCATGGAGGGCCTCTTTGATGAGATGAGATGATATTAAGCAGCAACCTAACTGAAGTGAAGGAGTAAGGCAGGCAGATAACTGGGGTGGAGACTGGGCAGAGGGAAAAGCAAGAAAGCCAGTGTAGGAGAAGGTGAGATCTAAGTGGTAGCCAGGGTCCAGATCATGCAGGGCCTTGTAGGGACTTTGGGATTCCTTTTGGAGTGAAGGGACAATACTGTAGGGTTTTAGATGCAGGAAAATTACAAGGTAAAACTGATATTGTGAAACATTTGGGTAGCATTTCCCAAACATACCAATTGTTTTCATGCATCTGAGGCTTTGCATATGCTATTTTGTCTGCCCTCAAATGTTCTCTCTCAACCCATCTCTCTGCCCCCATTGTGTTTTGTACAGACAGCTGTTATACGACATTCATTATAGTATGCTCTAATTCTTTATTAGGAGACTATCTCTTTCAATTGTGAAGCTGCAGATGATGCCCTCGTGCATTATCCACCAAAGTTAGAACAATGCATGTAGCCCTTCCCTTATCAAAGTGTTGAGTGGGTACATAAATGATGTTGAGTGGATAAATAAATAATAAATGCTTCAAATTCTTATTTCACTAAGAAGTGAAGTTCCACATTAGAAAATCCCTTTAACTCTGAAGATTGGTTTAACAATACACAGCGTGAACTTGGCTTTTATGTATTTTTCTAAACAGACTCTAAAAGCTAACTAGAGTCAACAGCCTGTTTTACTATGTATTGTTCTCTAAATTTTTTTTCCTGAAACTATATATACTTGTATCAACCCAGTGCTATTAAGATAGGAGCTTGCTTAAATGGTATCATTCCTACCTGTTTTTTCTTGTTAAAATCTGTAAGTGTGCCAGGTACTTGTTGGCTAGTACTGGATTGCAACCCCTCTCTTTCCCATGCTCTGCTGTTTCCAGAAAGATCAAAAGTGCTTTCTAGAACCCCTTGAGGGTTAGGTGTCAGATAGATGGCTGTCAGTGGGGAGGTACTAAAGCAAAATTAGAAGGTGGCAAGAAGAGAGACACTGTTCTGCTTCTGGCTCTGGTAGTGGGAGATAACTTCAGGTTCCTCAATAGTGACCTTGGATCCAGCAGCCCCGGAAACAGCTGCTCCATAGAGTTAGTACAGTATAGAGTTAGTTTTGTTTTTTGGTTTTTTTTTGGATTTTATTTATTTATTGGACAGAGAGAGACACAGCGAGAGAGGGAACACAAGCAGGGGGAGTGGGAGAGGGAGAAGCAGGCTCCCCGCTGAGCAGGGAGCCCGATGCAGGGCTCGATGTGGAGCTCAATCCCAGGACCCTGGGATCCTGACCTGAGCTGAAGGCAGACGCTTAATGACTGAGCCCCCCAGGTGCCCCTATAGTTAGTTTTATCTTTAGCGCAGGTAGAGGTAGCGGGGCAGCCCCTTCTCAGCTGCAGTGCGCAAATCTCCAGCAGGGTCAGCGATGAATCTAGGTTCCTGGTTCCGGCTCCACAGTGATGGTAGCTTGAATACATATGCCAAAAATAGGGGCACTTTCAAAAAAAAGTTGTGGAGCCAAGATTTCTGAATTCAATCAAGGTTTTCAGATTTAAAAAATTGGTATGTCCAATTTCCTTTGCAGCATTATCTGGAGGACATGTACTATGCTTTTTGCAAATGACAGTCACCATCTGATTTGATAGAAAAAGTGATCATCATTGTAACTTTTCTTTATATCTTTAGCTGTAATTTATGGGACATTTGGGAGAAGTACAGAGTCTCAGACTGGGATTAGAGCAGGGTTAAACAGAAATGGAGGGATGGATAGAAGAGACAGCATGAGAAAGGAGCCAAAAAGACAAGTTGATACACATATTGTAGAAAGAGCAATGGGGGGAGTGGAAGAAAAGCCTAAAGATCTGAACCTGAGAGCCTCAGTTTACTAAAGGGGGTGGGATTTATAGAGTTGTAAGGGTATAGAAAGGAGCGCTGGGCTTAAGTGCCTTCAATGCTTGCTATTCTACAAGTTTCTAATGAATTTTAACAGTTCTCTTGTATAATGGAACACTGTTATTGGCTTCGTTAGTCATAGTTTTCTATGCCTTATTCAAGCTCACCCTTCTTTGCTTCTTCTCAGGAGTCTCCTGTGCGGTTTCGGGGAGGTTTTCCACCTGCCAAAGCTCCAAGCAAGGACAATAGATTTTATGAAATTCAGAAAGCCATAATAAGGAGGATTACTTTAAAAGATTAGAAAAGTCTGCTGAAACACTGAGAGATTTCTCCTAGTGTATGAGCTGTCTATAACCTCTAATTTCAAGGGTTAGTAATTCTAATGTTAACAAATTACAGTTCTAAGCAGGGAGACAACAGCTGGCTTGTACTAGGGGAAAATTTGGTTTCAAGATGAAGGCATTACTAGTAATGACAAGATGAGCACTGAAACATTTAAACATGAATCTTTTTGATCTTGATGTGGAAAGCTATTCAAAATCCCAACAAATGAACTAGTGGTTGCTTGCTATATCTTTTTGTTGACACAGAAATATCCTGATCTGCATTCTATCTAGATCTAATTACTGTGGACTCTGTGAGAAAAGGTGGCTTATCTTTTTTCACTTCCTTGGGTCTCATCTGGTTCTTTTTTGGGTCTTATTTGGTTAAGATCATGGCAGGATTCTATTTGAATTTCTTTTTCTCTTGAAAGCTTCTTTGGAGCACTCTGGGCAATCTCTCTAATTCACTTTTGAATTAATTTGAATCTTTGTTTAAGTCATAAGAAAGTGATTATTACAACCTATGATGTATTATGAGTGGCAGTAGAATTTTTTTTTAAAGTTTTTATTTATTTATTTGACACAGAGAGAGAGAGAGAGCACAAGCAGGGGGTGTGGCAGGCAGAGGGAGAGGGAGAAGCAGGCTCCTCGCTGAGCAGGGAGCCCAACTTGAGGCTACTCAGCCCCAAGCCCCTGAGATCATGACCTGAGCCCAAGGCAGCTGCTTAACCGACTGCCACCTAGGCGCTCCTGAGTAGCAGTAGAATTTATAAAATGTTAGTAATTGGGATTGATTTTCTCAGGCAAGGAAGAGAAAGTAAAAAAGTTGGTTTTATAATAATAAAAGCTTAGCTAGGAAAAATTTTAACAATGTAGTTGTAGTTCTCTTCCATATTAATGGTATTTGCATCTAAGTATTTAAAGAAAACTACTTTGGGAATTTCACTAATTAGTAGTCAACAATGAATTGCAATTAGATTTATTAGCATCCTTTGTGTGACTGCTGCATGCCAGCCATATGTTCTGTATATAAGTCATGCTTCTAATGTGCTTAAAAATGCTTGTTCTCTTTAGTAGGTAAAGTGCTAATTTATTACACCATTAATATACACATTTCCAGAATCCTACAACCTAATATTGGAAAAGCATCCTACATATCTAACCATCCTCAAGTAAGCACAATGAATTAGAAGATATAGTTTTCATCATTCTCTTCACCTCATCATTGATTTTTTGAGGGTTCATTGTTTAATATTGTTAATTAGTAATACTTTATGTACTTGGGGTGCCTGGGTGGCTCAGTCATTAAGTGTCTGCCTTCGGCTCAGGTCATGATCCCAGGGTCCTGGGATGGGGCCCCAAATCGGGCTCCTTACTCAGTGGGGAGCCTGCTTCTCCCTCTGCCTGCCTCTCCCCCTGCTTGTGTGCTCTCTCTCTGTCAAATAAATAAATAAAATCTGGAAAAAAAAAGTAATACTTTATGTACTGTATCATCAGACCATCACAAGTATTTCAGTAGGTGGTGAATTTTAACATTTTGTAGTGGTTCATCTGGACCAATTCACTTACCAAAGAAGCTTTCAGTGAAAGCTGGTGTGTACATGTATCTATATATATGTATACACACACATACATAGATATATATGTGTGTGTACAAATATTCTCCACATTATATAGAATATATATATTTATATATATATCCACATTAGAAGTGTTATTCATATTTAGAGATTGATCAATTTATCATTTATCCTGGTCTATGATCTGAAGAATGTATTCAATTTTATCTTTTTACCATTTGTTATTTGGTTGTCTCACACTTATTAGAAGTTCTTTCTCTCTCTGATTTCAGATGATGCCTTTATTATATATTGAGATTTCATATTCCTTTTGGTTTATATCCTGATATACTAAATTGTTTCATTAGTCTGCCTATTTATGCATCAATACTACACTGTTTTACTTAGAGTGACTTTATAACATGTTCTAAAAATTTGGTTATCTTTCTCACATTGTTTTTCTTTCACAAGGTTTTCCTGGCTTTTCTTTTTAATCATTTTGACAAATAGGCTAAAAAATCAACTTGTAACTTAAGAACAATATGATGGTATTTTATTAGGACTGTTTTAAATTTATAAATTTCCCTCAGGAAAATAGACATCTTTATGATGTTGAATATTCTAAGCTAAGAACTCATCAGTGTCTTTCCATTCATTCAGGTTTATTTTTGTGTTTTTTCAAGAATGCTTTATAGTTTTACTCATGTGAGTCTTGCACTTCTCTTTGTTTAGATGTTTAGATATGTTATTTTTTGCAGAGTAAATATAGTAAATATAGTCGGCTCTTCCATTATTTCTTCTAAGTAAATTTTATTTGTGTCCCTAAAGTCTATGGATTTCTGTATTTTAGTTTCCACTCACTCTGAGCCATGGAGGGAACAGATATTATTTTAGTTTCCTTTGAGATTTTGCCTCAAGTAGGCAGATTTTCTTCTATCCTATAGTTTGATGGTAAGTGTGGGTCTTTGTGGGGATCTCAGGTTTATTTCCCTTTCTTCTCACTCTTTAGAAACCCAAGGCCAGAATCACTGGCTGCCCCACAGACTGCCATTTAATCCCTCAAACCCTAGGATCTCAGATCTTTAGTTCCCATTTGGCTGAGTTTAATCTTGGGAATTTTAAGTGGCCTACGGGGAGAATGTTTCTCTTCATAGAGGACTTAGATAGTTCTGTCAGATGCCTGGAGGAACTGCCAGTCAGGAGCAAACGGAATTTTCAGTCTGGAAGGCAGCTATGCTCACCACTATACCACCAACGCCGGAATTTTCAGTTTGGGACGTTGTGGCCTCACTGGAAATGTGAATTCCTGCCCCAAGTTCGCATGAGTGTGAGTTTGTGGTTTTGAATTCTTAGGAGGCATTTCCTCTACCCAACCCCTTTTACCAGCCAAGGCTGAGATAGATACATTTTCTTACCTGCTCCCTTTGTGTTTATGTTTGCTTGATTTTTAACTTTACCCATTGAGAGTGTTGACTTTTGGAGGTCATTTATCTGGTTTCATCTTCCCACATGATGAGAGGGCTTGGTTTTGTCTTCTCACCTCGTTATGTTCAGCTAAACCAAAAACTTCCAGGGACTGACCCATGTCCTTAGAGAAATTGTAGTGTTAGCGCAGGCTCAGCTCTCTAGATTTGTGCTTTTTTTGTGGTTTTGGGCTTGTGAATTTCCTTAGCTTTCTCATTGACCATGTATGCATTAGAAGGGTATTTAAAAGGGAAGATTTTTTTCCTGGATATTTGGTCTTTTACTGTTACGAGGAATAGAAGTAAATGTTGTAGTTTTTAAGCTAATTTGAATTGAGTCATGGGTTCTGAAAAGGAGGCATTAAAGGAAATAAATTCTAAAAGACATTGATAGAGATTCAAAACTATCTTGACATTAAGGCCATTTTTTTAAATTAGAGCAGGTTCTGGCTAATCAGCTGTGCCAAAGGACATTCAAGGAGAAAAGCACTGACTCTGATCCAAAAGGATAGGTATGGAAATGAAGTTCCGAGAAAAATGTTGGAATTTTCTTGAGGAAAAAAAAAAATCACCCACAACTCTGAGATGTGATCCATCTTCAGGATCTAGGGCTGCAAACATTGCTAATAGCATCATGCTGGCATTAATGATTGAGAGACGGCGAATGTCAGATAACAGGGTAGCTGATTAGTAGAGAAAAAATTATCTTTCAGATGACAAACTTATAGCTCAGAGAGGTTCGATGGTCAGCATATAATCACAAAGGATTGTGGTGCTATCTTGTGGCTGCTTTGCTGTAACAAGTGAATCTAGGAATGAGACAGATTAAATCAAACCAGATTTCTTTGTTTTATTTTTTTAGAGACAATGTGCACAGTGGGTTTCAAATATAAATTATTAACTTTCAGTTTTAATGATAAATCCAGGACATGCAGATCTTGCATGGTGTTTGGAGTGGGGCTGCTAGCATGTGCAGTATAATGAGCACTTTATTTTGTATATATTGTACTGATTTGATATTATCTCCAGTTGGACAGAGTTTACTTCAAGAGATTTATGTTATGAGGACAACTAACAACTAGCTTTTGCAAATATTCTTGCTCCTTGGATTCCATTCTGAGTGAACTCTGGGTTAATAATGAGAACCAATCTGGGTTGGCTCTGCTCTTTTTTTACTTTTCCCAATGCTATCTTGCCCCTCACTCTTCCCATATGTCTCAGCAAGTGCTATAATAGGGTTGATGGGCGATGTGTGTGTGTGATATCTTGAAATGAAAGTCTAAAATATATTCGGAAAAAAGTAACAGTAACAACACTTTGGGCATAAGCAAAGGTGACGGATGTTGTTAGGAGAAGGGCCATATTTTTCACGGATACAGAGCCCCTTTCTCTGGGGCCAACATTATGTTCCTTCCCAACACACCATGCGTCAATGACTCCACATGCTCCTTCTGTGACAGAATGACAGAAGCACTGATCCTTGAGGCTGTAATCACTCTTGCTATAATTGCTCTTGTTATGGTACACTTCATGCCATCTACAGTGTTTTCCTTCCTGATGGCTAAGAGCTTTCACAGCTATGGAGAGGTTCAGCTCTGTGCTGCTTCCAGAGTCTTGTGTATATGTGCTAAGTCCCTAGTCTCCCACTCCGAGATCGCTGGGCTAAAGGGAAGAGACTGGGTGATGTAGGTCTTGAATTGGCCCTGACGCCAAAACCTCTGAATTGGATCGTTGTCCATTGTTGTTGCCCTTCTCTAAGGATGAGAGGGTAGCTCTGATTAATTCAGACTTATTTCTTTAGTCTCACTGATTTTCTTGGAAGGATTTAAATTCCCTTGCATTTTTTTCTACTTATTTTCCATATATTTTAAATGTTTTTAAGGGAAAGGTGACCTCTACTGTCTTTCAGACTTCGTGCATCTGGCCACACTCACCAGGTATCCCTTTGTAATGCACCCTTGGAGAGGGTGGAGAGGTGTACCTTGCAGGACAAGGCTTGCTGCCCTCAAGATCCGCCCTCACCGTCCCTCCTGGCCACCAGACCAATAGCTAGGTCCACCAAGGAAAGGAGAGTTCTCTGGGCCTTCCAAGAAGCAGTCTGTTGTAAGTTTGGGGGATTTACATAATAGATTCATTCTAACAAGCCCACTCCCCTGAGCCTTTGATTCCTTTCCGTGCTCTGCCAGGGCACTTCTGCCCGTGCTGTTCATTTGATGGAAGCCAGCACTTTCCCAAGTGTACTTGGGACTGGCACTCTTGCCAGGACACTAGATTTTGTTTCACAGGAGAGGACCTCCATATTGATAAATTTTGCTTAATTCAGCTTTACATTTTGCCGCTCTTGTTTGGTCTAGCAAGCATCATTAGCACCCTTCCCAGGTATACTTTCCTGGTTTTAGCTGGTAGAGCCGAGGCCTGTAGCTCCTTTGAGTAAAATCTGAGAAAGAGAAATAGTATCAGGAAGAGGAAAGAGATATGGAAAAATCCAATCCCTGGTAGTTTCAGAAGAGTCTAGTGTCGTCATGATATGATGGGGAATTCTGGAATGTGAATTCCACCACAAATACTGTCCCACCTTGGGACACGGCGGTGGGGCTTTTGTACCCCCATCCAATCAATTACTGGCATCGACAATGGGATAAGTGGCATAAAGTTAGTTTCAATCACAGGCCCTCTTCCAGAGAAGATCAGTAGAGTGAACTCTGAGCTAAAGCACTCCATAGAAGCTAGGGTTTGGGTGCATCAACCAAGGCAGTAAAGGGGATTGGAGGGGACCAGAACAGGCCACCAAGACAGCATGTTGTGCCATTTATCAAAAATGTTTCTGGTATGTTACTGCTTAGCTGAAAGATAATTTCCAAGTTTTTACTAGTATTTCAACCAGAATGTATTATTCTCTTTTCTCCATGTTTACAACGTGTTGTCTAAACCCCTATTTGTAATTGGTTTAAAATTTCTGAGTTATAGTTAGTCATTTATGTAGCTGTACCCAAATCAGTTGTACATTTTTGGGGAGCAGTCATTCATTCTTTAATGGACCTAACAGAGTGAACTTACACATAGTATTTAATAATTTTTTTTAAAGATGTGTTTGGTGATATGCATCAGAGTTGGCAGGAGAAGACCTTTCATAAAGAAGAAATATTCTCAATTTATCTTTTAGGTCAATTTGAATCTTCACATGTTATATCTGCTTAGTGGTTGTGTATGTCAGCAAAGATCTCAGAGATCCTTGGCTATATACGTGTACAACCTGAGCAAACTCAAAAGGGTTTGCTTTGTAACTGACAGATAGCCAATGGTGGTATCCTTGGGAAAAGCTGTGGTCATGGTCTCAGAGAAAATCCTTGAAAAGGGATTCATTAAAGTAAATGTGGAGATAAAGTTTACTTAAGTAAACTTTAGAGATACCCAGAGGAAAACAAAATGTACCTAGTGAATTTTCTTCTCTAGTTTGGCAGAAAAGAAATATCTGTCACCCATTTAGTGTCAGTAGAGTAGAAAACAAACAGAAATGATGCTTTGACAAGAAAATATCAAATGTATTAAGGAGCTTTTTAAACTTGTTAAAAGGTAGATGGGAATAGCATGAATTAAACCAATTCTCTTCATAATATAACTCTTCTTTAAGGCATGAGGTTGAACACTTTCAGTAGTTTGCTTTTTGGTTGTTTGGTTGCTTTTGCAATCTAATTAAAAATTATTCTTTTAAAATATTCTGTCTCTGATGCTTAATCTACCCATCTTTCAGACCAAGATCCTGAGGTACAGAGTTTGGAGGCAACTTACAAAAACCTAAAAGTAGAACTATTATTATTAAATCCAAGTCTCTAAAAGGAGAGGTCATTCTGTATATGCCAAAGCAGACTGACTCCTTGATGGAACTCTGTAACTTGCCACAGCTCTCCAAACAGTCTTTGAGTCTTGAACAAATTGGTTTGAAATTGGATCTTCCCTCTAGCATCAAGGAGAAACCAGAAGAAGGGCCTATGTGCTGTATCTCTTATATCAAGATCAGTGTACTTGTTTGGCATGCAATCAATATTTATTGAAAAAAATCAATATTCTTCTTGTTTTTATGACAATATTCATTTTCTACATGGTTACTATATTGTTTAACATTTTATCTCAGTACATTATTGAAATTTCTAATTTAAGTTTAAAACAGAGAAATATTAGGACATGGGGATTATCAAAGATTAGAATAATTTAGCTTAAACATGCTTTTGTTTAGCTGAGCACATTTGAAAACATCTTTATATGGCTTGTGAGTATTTTTCAGTGACGACTCAGGGATATCTGTTAATAATGATTCAGAAAATAAAAATGAAGTGTTCAGTTAAGTCCACATTTTATCATGTTTGGATTTTAAATTAATGCGAGGTATATTCTCAGATTTGCTCTAACCTGAAAACTCTCAGTTAACTCCTTGATGCTTATCTATCAAGGTCCACAAAAGCAACTTCCTCTTCTTTCAGGAGGCCTGGCTTTCCCCACATTGTCCATAGGAGGCTGGCTTGTGTCTCCAGGACTGAACTAAACTTCTCTATGTTGTGAATAACCAGAGGAAGCAAATGATACACAACTGAAGCAAGTTTCCTGTATTTCTCTTTTCTTGGCATAGGTTTAAATCAGGATGTGATCATTTTCAATCCCTCCCTATCACTTTGCCCATTTTATAAGCAGGCATCTTCTTCCAGCTTCCATTTATCATATGAGAACTTTGTCAACATAAGGTGCTGCAATACATCTACACACACATTTTTTTTTTAAGATTTTATTTATTTATCTGAGAGAGAGAATGGGAGACAGAGAGCATGAGAGGGGAAGGGTCAGAGGGAGAAGCAGACCCCCCGCCGAGCAGGGAGCCCGATGCGGGACTCGATCTCGGGACTCCAGGATCATGACCTGAGCTGAAGGCAGTCGCTTAACCAACTGAGCCACCCAGGCGCCCCTACACACACATTTCTAATCTTCATACTATCCTGGCAAGTTCGGTGCTACTGACACATTTTATAGATGAGAAAATGAGCTTTAAGGAAGCTCACAAGCAAGTGGCAAAGGCACAAGTGGAATCTTTGTTTTACTCTAGCACCGTGTTCTTCCCTAAATTCCGTGCCAGCATCCAGGTCCTCAGGGAAGAGTGGATGATTGTTTGGATGGTACATTCTCTTCCACCTTTCAGCTTCAGCACAGTCCTGTTTAGCCCTTTAAATCAGTCACTAGGAGAAGAAGGATCTTTCCCCTATGGGCTTTAGGTTCACTCACATTTGACTCTTAAGTTCTCCTTAATTAAGGAACATTTTTTGTAAACTGCTGATTCTACCACTTCAAAGAGGCATATATTCTAGAATAAGGTCAGCTTTGAGTTTCAAATGCTCAGCAGCAATCTTACCCTCCCTCAGGGAGTTTTAGGTTCATAAGCCATGAACTTCCAATTCTGAACCCAAGAATCAGGCAAATTTCTCACCTTGTCCTGAGCAACACTGTGTGGGAGCAGGCCTCTCTTCCTCCCCTTCCTCCTACCATGGGGTAGCCCTGCATACCTTACAGCACAGAGGGCAGAGGAGAACTTGGCGCTCTCTGGAGGAGGTGCTTCCAAAAGGAGGAAGGGTGGAGCTGAGTCAAGCATGGGTTGCTCTTATAAACCATTTAATCTGCACAGGGGTAGAGTGATTTGAGGCACAGAGAGGAGCCAATAGTTACTTTAATTGGGCTTTCTTTCCTCATCAGGAAAGGGGAAGAAGCTGTCCTACAATAAAAGGGCCAATGTAAGAACTACGACATAACACTCTATAATCTCAATTTCAAGTATCCTTCTGAGATCACCACCTCCTCTCTGCCCAGCTCACTCCCTTTGATACCCTGACCTTATAGGAGAACTTACTATTCCTCATCTCATTTTCCCATCTCCATCTCTCTGGGTGATGTCAGCTGGGCTATGATTTTAAATACTAATCCTGAGGTGCATTCTATGTGGTTTGTCAAGGGGCCCCTGTAAGGTTAAGCCCCAGTTGGCCATGGCAGTACCAGCTCTGTAGTACTGTGACTTAATATAAGAAACTCTTATACAATTGATGCCTTCATATAATGGGTCAAATACTCAGAGGACTATTTGTACTAAGGGAAGTTGATACTTGGCCCAACGACTCCATCACAAGATTGTTGACACACTAGTTGACATTCGAGAGAGGTACCCAGAATCAACTTGCTTCCCTTGTGTTGGACATGGGTGACCTTGTAGCTTCAATTCAATGTACATTCTTGAGGCTTAGTGCCTAAAGAACTAAGGACTAGCAGTCCGGCCTGAGACTTTTGGCTCTTTGGTCAAAAAGCACTGGTGTTGGGCGCCTGGGTGACTCAGCTGGTTGAGTGTCTGACTCTTGGTTTCAGCTTAGGTCACGATCTCAGGGTCCTGAGATCAAGCCCCATGTCAGGCTCTGCACTCAGCAGGGAGAATGCTTGAGATTCTCTCCCTTTCCCTCTGCCCCTGCCCCTGCTCATGAGCTCTCTCTCTCACTCTCTATCTTTCTGAAATAAAAAAATAAATCTTAAAAAAAGCACCAGTGTTTTGGCAGAAAGGACACTCGTCTAGCCACTAACTCCCCAGATGTTTATCTAATGACGGGCATAATGAAGGCTCCAGTTGTGTCTCTAATTCACTCTCTCCTCACTCACAGTAGTGCCTTCTCGAGGCCACTGATACAGCATCAGTGTAGAGGCCTGAATGTCTCTCACTGTTTGTTGGAAATTGGAAGGTAAATCTCTATCAGCCTAAGGAACTCTTCTCTCAACGACATCTGACCTCATAACTGGAATTTTAGCTGTTTAATATAATAGCTAAGACAAAATAGATAAGAATGTCAGGAGGTAGAGTGGGTAACAAATATATGAACATAGTTGTAGAGGAGAGACCCAGAAGAAAGGTTTAAACTTTCACTTTCCATATCCTAAACTTATATAATTAACAATAGATATATGATTTGTTGAGTTCCTTATTACATGCCAAGGACTTGCATTATTTTATGACCCTGGGGATATTATTGTCTTGTTCAATAGGTGAGAAACCTAAGGCTTCAGAAGTTAAATAACTTGCCAAGGTGACATGGCTAGTAAGCAATGAAGTCGTATTGGCTCCACCCACTCACTCCTGAGGTCAGCTCTGAACCATTCTGTTGAGATGCTGCAAAGATTATGTGAGGGGAAGGGCACCCCTGGGTCTGTGAAAATGGCAGTCCTTTCACTCGGCTCTGTTGCCCTGGGCAAAGAGAAGGGTGGACTTAAATTCCCCTTATTTTGTTCTCTAGCGAATAGCCTCAGATTGTAGGTAGTCTCTGTTTTTGATGCTCTAAGGCCCTTGAAGGAAAGGCAGCGCTAGGAAAGGGAAGATCATTTTTTTGTTGCTCCTATTTAGTGTCAGTCTGGTTTTAGGGCAGTGCCAGATTGATTTATATTCTTTCTTGCAATGAAAAAAATAAGACAATTTTTATTTAAAAAGGAAAGATTCTTGAAGTCTGTGAGAAATGAATGGAATTAGAGAAGGTTAAATTTTTTTCTCTTTTGACATTTTCTGCTATGTTGACATTTTTCTGTGGTGTTTGGTAGGGGGTGAGACCTTTTCTGTTTTGCTTTATTTATATTTGTCTTAAACCAATCAAGCTCTTTGTTTTAAACCATTTCCATTGTTTTTCTTTTTCTGTTTTATATGAGCATGTCTTTCCAAGAAAATACTAAATTGCTTCTATTTGGTTCAAGGTTAAAATACATTTGTTGAAAAGATCTATATTGTTTTCCTTTGTTTAAAAAATTTACACTAGAAATATATGTATCCTAGAAGAGAAATGAACATTTCTCTGGTTTAAAGGATTTTAAATATTTAGTTTCTGAAAAAAACCACAATTATATGAACAGTAAAGCCATGTTTATACAATACATGCAATTTTGTTGAACTTGATTTTGATAGGCAGGATGGATAATTTAGGCCAAAAATTTCCTTTGGTATAAAGAAATATCAATATAATATTTCATCAAGGAGCACAGGTGAAGGTTTCCTAACCCAGACTGTAAGGCTACCTTGCCACATTTTGGAGAGTTCTTACATTAGTAAGTTGGTCCTTATGAAGACCATTTGTGTGGATAATTGCTTGACTACACAATTTTTCTGGTTTAAGAGTCAGAATTATAGAAGTTCAAGCATTAAAATGACTATCAGCTGTATTTAGCATTCCTATTTTGTTAGATTTTTTTGTTCTCTTTTTTCAAATGACATTATGCATATTATAATAAAGAAGATATCCTGTTTGGCCCTCCCTTTGTATAAAGCCATTGGTACCTATTTTAGCTTCCTAGGCCTGCCATCACGGGGTGCCCCAAACATGGTGGCTTCAAACAGCAGAGATTTTTTCTGTCACAGTTCAGGAAGCCAGAAGTCCAAAATCAAGTTGTCAGCCAGGTTAGTTTCTTCTGGAGGCTCTGGGAGAGTATCTGTTCCACGTTCCTTTCCTCGCCTCTGTGGTTGCGGCGATCCTTGGTGTTCATGCCTTGTGGACACGTAACTCTAATCTCTACCTCTGTCTTTCATGACCTTGTCTCCTGTGTGTTTTTGTCCAAATTTCCCTCTTCCTATAAGGACCCCAGTCATTGGGTTAAAGTTCACCCTAATCCAGGATGACCGCATTTGAACTTGAATATCTCTACAAAGACACCATTTCCACATAAAGTCACACTCCCAGGTACTGGGGATAGGACATCAACATATCTTTTTGGGAGATACAATTCAGCCTATACTGGCACCACGATGACATATTAGAAGCAGAAGTCTTGTACTAGGAGATGGAGTCCATGCCTGAGTGCATAGTCAATGAAATGCTATTTATTCATTAGTTCCATTATTGCAAATCTTAAAGGACTTGTTCAGAATACTTTATTTTCCCAGAATATTGACTTGAAATGACTCAGCTACAGATTGGTGCAGGAAAATCTCATGTTGTTTTCATATTATTGATATTTGCTATAATAAGATTTAAAAGCTGGTAATTTTAGTGGTCTCAGGAGTTTGTAGGTATTAAGAAAATGAGTCAGGATGTATGTGTAACACTCTGTGGCCAGAGGAAGGATTCTGAACTTAGCACTTCCCAGTCCTCAAATTTGCTTGAGGAACTTGAAGGCTAGTCCCAGGAGCTAGCAGAAGAAACAGATTGGGGTGGGGGCAGACTTAGCACTGAACATGTTGGGTGGCTTCACTCTTGAGGATGAGCAGCCTCACTCTGGAGTCTTATCTCCACATACAGTGACATGCTGATGTGCCTGGATGAGGACTTCTGTGCATCCTCAGCCAATATACATTTAAGTGCTCAGGAGATTGTGGAGAGGTCCACATGAAGAACGGAAGCCTGCATGTTAGGGTCTGCCTCTGGATAACAGGACAAAAAGAACAGGGTGGGAGCATCTCACTGAGGAAAGATGAAAAAATCTTGAACCAGGACCCTATGTGTCATGTGGGAATACTCATGGTCAGACATTATGAAGTTACTGAGAAACCATAACTTGCTTGGTGAAGAGAAACATCTTTGAATTTTTCTACACTGTCAATTAAAACTTCCTTCTGTTGTTCATTGGCGCTTGTGCCTGTATATTGGGGAGTTGAGGGCAGCCTGCTGGGCTCTCCAGCAGAGAGATTGTCTCCAGGTGTCTGCGGGGAGGCTTTGAACGAAGGAAAGTGTTTCACTCACATGAAGTGGTCTGGGTCTTTTCTACCAAGGACAAATCAGGTATGAATGTTATTCTTTGAAAAGCCCTAAAATTGTACACAAAATTTCATGTGAATTTTCATTTTTGAGATGAGGGTCCCTAATCTTAAACTGAAGGCCTTCACGACATAGAGGAGGCTAACCTTACCTCTTTCCAATCTTCTTTGAGTCGATTGAACACAATGAACTTTGTTTCATTTAGGACTTTTGTTCTATGTGGGATACTTTCCCTTCTCTTCCTGTCCTCCTTCCACCCATCCTCACTCCCTGGACGCCTTCTTAGACTGCAAGTCTTAGCTTACATTTCATCTCTTTGACTGTCCCATCTAAAGTATATTCTCTTCTCTTTTTCTCTGCTCAGCTCCCTATTTGTTTCCTCTAAAACATGCGTCAGTCAGTTGGTTAAGCATCTGCTGACTTAGGTCGTGATCTCAGGGTACCGGGATAAAGCCCCTCTCTAGGCTTCCTGCTCAGTGGGGGGGGGGTCCGCTTCTCCCTCTCGCTCTGCCCCTCCCCCCACTCATGCATGAGTGCTCTCTCTCTCTCAAATAAATAAATAAAATCCTTAAAAAAACCATGCATCAAGACCTACATAATCCATTTATTTTTAATCTATTTTCCAAAGGGCAAGGATCTTGTCTATCTTACTTCTTTTCAAATTCCAAATGCCTACCACACAGTGCCTAAGTGTTCATAGTAGTCTGGAGTAGATGTTCAGGAAGTATTTGTTGAATACAAAATACTTAGAGAACACACTCTAACATGAGGTAAGAACCTAAAGAGCACTAGATTTATAGAATCATAATCCTAAAAGGTCCAGGTAGTAGTTTTTTATACTACAATAGCAATTATTTGTGCTGATGAAATCAGTGACTGTACCCATAATTAGAGCTTAATTTACCTTTGCAAAAAGAAAGGGAGTTTCTTAAAGTTCCGTTAAAAAAAAAATCCAGATATTAGCAATCAGTGAACCAAACTCTAAACTGAAATGAAATTTAGAGAAAATTTTCTTCAGTCTAATATAACTTGCTAAAAATAAAAGAACCCAAATATTTCTTGTTACCAAGGCCCACATTTCTGGGCATGTAGAAACACGGTGTATTCTGTTAATCCTTCATGTACCAATAATCTCAAACCTAATGCATAGCAACTCACAGAACAGTGCACTCACAAAAAGGGGGCTCAGGAAATACTGACTTTGGGCCCAATTCACTGACAGGTTTCAATGGCTAAGCCTTTCTGTGTCTTTTATTTTAGTTCAGTTTTTTAAAGCGAGATCTATACCTACAAACACTAGACTGACTTTCAACAGTAGTTTACTTTTAAATTTCTGAAGACAGTCAGATGGGATATGTGAATCTGCATCTTTGTACTTACGTGACTTCATTTTTTTAAAAGTTCCTCAGCTGCTCCTTTCAGGGGAGTGTTAACAGTGAAGGGTTTAATTATTCATCCAGCGCAATTCTTCAATTTAGGACAGTTGTCACTGATGTAATGGCATTTCAATTTAAGCAACAGAAAACTTGCTTTCTACAGATTATGGTTCTTTCATATAAAAATATATTATAATGCACATCAGAGAGGACTAAGTTAAAGCTTGATTACCCAACGAATTATTTCACAAAAAGCTTTTTTTCCAGTCCATTGCTTTAAGAAATGTCCTCATTTTTCAGTCAGAGGTCTCAACTAATTGCACCATTTATCTAGGTTAAAGCTAGACTTCTAGGTTCAAGAAAATATTATGTTAAAAGCAAGTTTTGTATTTATTTATTTGTGACTTAATTTTCTATAGACATATAAGGAAATATGCTTAAAATTTTAAAATATTCTTTTTCTAACAAAAGCGCTGCACAGTCATTGTAGAAAAACTTAAATGTGAATTAAAAAAATAAAGCATGCCCTAATAAAACTGTCATGAATATCTTTTTGGTGAAATACTTTTATCCATTTTTGAATTATTTCCAGAATAAATTTTCAGTGTGTACAATTTTCAAGTATATTATGCATGTTTGAACTACTTACTGATACTTGATTATTATTAATAAATCAGATGTAATTTTTCTTTAAGAAGCAGTCTAAATATTAAGATAAAGAAGAAAGCCAGACCAACTGAAAAAAAATGAAAAGGGTAACTTATTCCTAAAAATATTAACTAAGAAAAAATAAAATAAGCCAACTCAGTCCTCTAGATCATGTTAACTTAATTACACTGTGATTATGTTCAAGCTCCATGAGGGCAAAGATTTTTGTTAGTTTTGTTTACTGCTTAATTCTTATGCCCAAAACAGTACTTGTCATATATTAATACTAAAAATCATTTGTTGAATGAGTTAATCAGGGAAATATAATAAAATTATGGTTTGTAAGCAGTTTATAGCCCCTTTTGGCAGTATAAATCTAAATAATCAAAATGTATTCATTCAGTACCTTTCATGTTTGAAGCCCACCTATATTTACCTCTACTTTACATATGAGGAAACCACAGCCCATATTGGTCTCTTTGGTTTTTCTTGCTCTGATTGTCCAGCAAAATTAAGAACTGATCCACAGAAAGAGAAATGAGCCACAAATCTACTATGATATTTATTAGCTAGATATCTAAAATCGTGATCTATATTTTCTACATGACTTACTAGAAAATAGTTCTCTCTCTCTCTCTCTCTCTTTTTTTTTTTTTTTTTTTGGAAATTTTAATTCCAGTATAGTTAACACACAGTGTTATGTTAGTTTCAGGTGTACAATTCCATACATCACCCAATGCTTATCAAGACAAGTGTACTCCTTAATCCCCATTACCTGTTTCACCCTTCCCCACCCCCACCCTCCTCTCCTCTGGTAACTACCAGTTCTCTATAGTTAAGAGTCAGCTTCTTGGTTTGTCTCATTCTTTCTCTTGCTCCCTCTCTTTTTTTCTTCTTTCCTCTTTCGCTCTAAATGATAGCCTTGCTGGGTAAAGTATTCTTGGCTGTAGATTTTTCCCTTTCAGCACTTTAAATATATCATTCCACTCTCTGGCCTGCAAAGTTTCTGCTGAAAAATCTACTGATAGCCTTCTGGGCTTTCCCTTAAATATGTAACTGTCTTCTTCGCTATTGCTATTTTTATTTTTCTTTCTTTAGTACTACTTTTTGCCATTTTATTTACTATGTGTCTTGGCGAGGACCTCTTTTGGTTGATTTTGTTGGGGGAGTCTGCTTCCAGGATCTAGACATCTGTTTCCTTCTCCAGATCAGGGAAGTTTTCAGCTATTTTTTCATCAAATAAATTTTCTGCTTCCTTTTCTCTTTCTTCTCCTTCTGGGATCCCTATAATGCACATGTTATTATGTTTGATGGAGTCACTAAGTTCCCTGAGTCTGTTCTCATTTTGCATAATTATTTCTTCTTTGATTTGTACAGTTTGATTACTTTCTGTTACTGTCCTCGAGTTCATTAATTCATTTCTCTGCTTCTTCTAGTCTGTTATTTATTTCATCAAGTGTATTTTTAATTTCATTTATTGTGTTCTTCATCTCTGACTGGTTCTTTGTATTCTTTCTCTTTCTTAAGGATCTTACTGATGTCCTCCACTCTTTTCTGAAGTCCAGTGGATATCTTTATGATTAATACTTTAAGTTCTCTATCAGGCATGTTACTTATATCCATCCATTTCACTTAGATCTCTTGGTGTTTTGTCCTGTTCTTTCATTTGTGACATACTCCTGTATCCTCATTTTGCCTACGTCTCTATGTCTGTTTCTCTGTGTTAGAAAAGTCAGCTAAGTCTCTTGCTTTTGAAAGTAGTGGGTGGGAGGTGCACTTTTAACTAGGTGGCGCTGGTCCTCCTCCACAGGGGATGAGCAGCTTTCATGGAGATGTGGACCGGCCTTACCATCCACAAAGCATGCGCGGGCTAGGGGTGCAGTTTTAACAAGATGCATGCATCCTCTATGGGAGGTTGGGAGATTTGCCTTGGTCTTCTGGGGGGAGAGGATCTGCAGCACCAGGACTGAGGCAGGCCTGGCTGGAGGGAGTGGGTGCAGTGTAAGCAAGTTAGATAGTGAGTGCTAGCTCTGGGCTGGTTCCTGCAGGACGCTATGTGTTTATGATGAGGGGCAGGGAAGGAAAATGGTACTGGCCAGCTCCCCTGTTCTTGGAGTAGTCTCTTAGTGAACTGAGATCAGCAACCAACTGTCCCTCTTGTGAGCCCCAGGCACCCCCTAAACTCTTGCTCCCAGGCTGCATCTCCACAGCCATTTGCTGTGCTGTCCCTTCAATGGCAGGGGCTCAGCCCCCTGTTGCCCTCCACCCCGCCCCCCCCGCCAACTCCCCACCAGCCAAGCCCACTGGCCTTCAAAGTTCCAGATTCCCAAGTCCCGCTGATTGCAAGCACTCACAAAATTTGGCCCTTCCGATTCTCAAAGCCAAATGCCACAGAGATTTCTCTTCCCCCTGTAGGCTCCCCAGTATGCTAGTCTGTTTCTTGCTCCTCTCCACACCTGTGGCTCCCTCCCTCTGGCCTTTAGGTAACTGGGGTTTAGGTTTCCACCATGTCCTCACCCTTCCTACCCTCTTTGCTGTGGCCTCTTCTCTACATTTAGGTATGGAGTTTGTTCGGCCGGTCTTTGGGTCCTTTTCTGGGTTATTTGCTCTGACGCAAGTGTTATCTAGTTGTATCCAGGGGTTGAGATGAGTATAGGGTCCTCCTACTCTGCTATTTTCTCTGGAAGTTAGAAAATAATTCTTAAAACAAGTATAGAGAAACTCATTGAAGCTCTTTATGTGTAATACTCTTGGACCTGACTGTTGTGCACTCTGGGTTAATTTGCTACTTTGCTAATTTAACTGCATTCTCATTTAGTTTCTCCATCTAGTAGCCTGTGTGTTTGTTTACATTTTCTGATTAGGCTGGATAAAGGTAATTGTTAATAATATCTCCCTTGTGATCAACTTGAAATGAATGTAAATCACTTGGAAAATGCCTTTTCAGAACTTGTTGAACTCAAAGTTCTTTGTCCTGTAGCAGACAATCTCTGTTCAGTTTCCCAAAGTCTTACCTTGTGCATCTTCAGCCAACCCTAATGACCCAAGTTCAGTCTCTATGCAGACTTCTGCTTGTCCTCTACCATTATTACTCTGATAGTTTCCCTCTAAATTCTAAACTCTTTAGCAACTCGGAACTCCAATTTTTGCTGCCTTTTCTTCTGTTACTCCTCTTAGTGCCCACTCCTTGAGTCAGAGTAGAAAAATACCTCCAGGCAGAAGTCTAGGGCTATTATGAGGCTCACATTATGTGTTTTTGTTCTCTGGAGAATCATAGTCCTGTGCTGCCTGTTGTTCACTACCTGAAAACAGTGACCTCATATAATTTTGGCCAATTGTGTAGTTTTTACAGCACAAGTGACAACCCTGCTTATACCAGTTGCTCTGTCAAGTTCAGAAATAGAAGTCTTATTTAATTTTTATTATGCCTTCTTCACCATGTTCTTATCTTTTTTTTTGTCCTGACTAAATATATTGTATTTATTTTGATTGAATACATTTCATTCATTCTTTTTTTTTTTTTGGTGTGATTTGAAATCAAAACTATTTCTATTAGATTAATGGTCATTTAAAAAAATAGATATATTTGACAAATATTTGAACCTTCATATTTGTAACAACATCAGTAATTAAGGAGTATATTTAAGATTGCTTCCTCTAAGAATGTGGTCATGAAAATTGAGGCATAAATATTAGATAAGGAATTTCTGAGTTATAATTTAGAATGCTGTTATTTATACCTAGAAAATCTAAAATAATAA
This sequence comes from Neomonachus schauinslandi, assembly GCF_002201575.2. Classification (NCBI taxonomy): domain Eukaryota; kingdom Metazoa; phylum Chordata; class Mammalia; order Carnivora; family Phocidae; genus Neomonachus; species Neomonachus schauinslandi. The sequence continues at coordinate 78,463,210 of NC_058414.1, read as the reverse complement.
ACTGAAATTTATTATATCTAATAAGATAACTTAATAATTTGGTCACAAAATCAAGAGCCTTTCTGTATACTACGACTTGTATTGGCTCCTGGCGAGTAATAGCAACAGCCCTAGGTAGACTGCCTTGGTTCCCCTCAACTCTGGCTAAGACAGTCGGGATAATTGAAGTTCTCCAAAGGGAGTTGAAATCCCACGAGGATGAATAGCCTGAGGTTAGGATTGTAATCCAGATATCTCAAATAGATGACAAAAGGGAACCCTGCCACTGTGCATAGTAATGTAACAGGCTGTCATCTTTGTGGAAAATGCCTTCCTCAGTGTTATACTGCCTCTAATCCCCCCTGCTCCCCTTTGGAGGTGTGTGTATGTATTTAATAGTTTCCTACTGATTATCTTGGAAGGATAAGAAAGATTATCTTCTCTTAACACTGGTAGAGATATCTTGGAAGATTCTAAGCCTTGGAGAGTTAAATTTTTAACCGGGATTGTTCTACTGTCTGTGTGCTTAACGACTAGCTATCCCTCAAGATGTAATTCCAAATTGAATAACTACATCTTTGGGAAAGGTGTCAGAGTACATTATGTTCTATGAATCACATTAGTAAGAGAAGGGAAATGGATCCTTAGAAGAAACATCTGTGAACAGGAAAGGGTGATGTTTTTCTAAAAGGTGGTGGATACTGGCTCTGTGAAAGTATAAAGAAGAGAGACTCTTTAAGGAGAAGGAAGAAAGGCAGCTGTCAACTCAGAGAAGCAAAGATAACAACTGGGTTATCATTGCAGAGAGGTGATTTGTGAAAAAAAAAAATGACTTTCTTTTTCCTAGGACTGTGGGCAGCCTTTTACTTACCAGGTAATTTAAAATTTTTTCCCCAATGTTCTAATTTCTTTAATTTACCCTTCTCATTTCTGGTATACTTCTGTAGCCTGTGCATTATGTGGACAGTGCCATGATGAGGAGTTAAGGAAAGTGCGGTTTTGCGCAGCTTGTGGCATTAAAACTGCATCAAGAAGGACAGTAGATCTCAGTGAAGCAAGGGAAGCCCAGAAGAGCCACAGAGTGCTAAGAGGATGACTTGGGGGAGGACATAAGAACCCACAACCCATTTGTCAAATGTACCAAAGAAAGACAACACTTGATGCAGGGAAGCCTAACAATTGGGTTTATATAGCAATTTAAATAAGTTCATGGATATCTTCTTTAATGTAATTTTAACTTCTGAGCTATGATATGCATATGTAACATCATTAACAAAACAATAATACGGAACATTTATTGAGTGTTTGCTATTTCTATACTTTGTGTTATACTTGAATTATCTCATTTAATCCTCAAGAATACTGATTTCTTGAGGATTAAGAACTCAAAACTGATTTATGAGGAAGATACTACTCTTTCAGTGAGATTAAATAACTTGGTCATGCTCACAAATCTAGTTAATGAAGTATCCAGCACTCAAATTCAGGTACCTGATTTTAGACTCTACCTTTTTTTTTTTTTAAGATTTTATTTATTTATTTGACAGAGAGAGAGAGACAGTGAGAGAGGAACACAAGCAGGGGGAGTGGGAGAGGGAGAAGCAGGCTCCCCGCCGAGCAGGGAGCCCGATGCGGGGCTCGATCCCAGGACCCTGAGATCATGACCTGAGCCGAAGGCAGTTGCTTAACCAACTGAGCCACCCAGGTGCCCCTTGGTGAACATTTTTAAAAATGAGTTTTGTATTAATGTTTTGCCAAGTTTGTATGGATTAGCCAATTAAAACACAAGACAATCATTTTCTGGAATAATCATTAATTAAATTATTTTAATAAAGACAAGAAAAACATTTTCCTTGAAATACCTTTTTTAATTAATAGATTTGTTCTTCAAGTTGTAAGGCATTAGGATTCACATCTCGCCTCTGCTTTATGGCTAGGCATCATTTTTATCATTAAGGAAATTATGACTGGCATTCAACAATAAGAATATTGCCTGAAAAAATGAGTGTTTATCTCATTAAGGCTTTCAAAATGACTTCTGAGATGATGATATATTATTTTATATTCCAGGAAAAGAAGAGACAACTGTAACTATAGTTACCAAGGGTATCAGGGACCTCTGCTTTCCAGAATAGCCTCCAGACTAAGTATTTATTCAAGGAAGTTATCACGTGAACACACTTAGGGGCAGGAGGTTAGAAAAGACTTTAAATGCACCTGTTACAAACATTTTAATATGTAATATTTATTATCTTCATTTTTTTCATAAAACACTACATACTTCAAAAACAACTTTTAGGAAATATCCTTCCTTGAGTTGTCTAGGACAAAAACCATTAGATGGCCTTAGTACTAGTACAACAGGTGTTTGTCTTCTAGACCTTACATGCCCAGTATTTATTGCCCATAGATGGCCTTGACTTGCTTAATATTTTTAACTGGAAGGAAAGAACTCCTATTGTTTTAGCAGACAGAAAATGGAATGCCCAGCTCACCCTGCCTCCAGAAAATACTCCCTCTACTTACTTCATGAGGATATAAAATTCCAGTGTGTTAGGTCACTTCTGGAAGTAATGGTATCTACCCATGAGGCTGTGCTACAGGCTATATTATTTATTCTACATATTGGTACTCGATATATTTGACTTACTCAGAGAATAAAAAAGGTAGAGGGGCGCCTGGGTGGCTCAGTCGTTAAGCGTCTGCCTTCGGCTCAGGTCAAGACCCCAGAGTCCTGGGATCGAGCCCTGCATCAGGCTCCTTGTTCGGCGGGGAGCCTGCTTCTCCCTCTCCCACTCCCCCTGCTTGTGTTCCTCTCTCACTGTCTCTCTCTCTGTCAGATAAATAAATAAAATCTTTAAAAAACAATAATAAAATAAATAAATAAAAATGTTCACCAAAAATGAAATGTTCCTCTCAGGTTGGGAAAGCCATTGTAACACACAGAAGAAATGGGAAATTAATCCAGTGGCTTGGTAATGTGAATCATACCCTCAAGCCCTTCATGTCTCTTGTGGGAAGGGACTCTTCTCCAAGGGTGCACAAGGAAAGAGGTTAACAAAATTTTTCTCCTCAGTTCTTATTTGTGAGAAAGCATTTATGAGGAGATTAAAAAAATTTTTCCCTTCGTTATACTAAAAGGCATATCTATAGTAAAATAGAACACTTTAATAAATATCCTTTAAGATTTGCCAATATTTGCTATTATGCCCAAGGTATGGTATTTTCTCTCCAAAGAAATAGAGTACTTGATATGCCAAGTAGAATTCTTCTCCAACTTATTTTCTATCGCCATCGCCGAGGTCTTGACTTAAGCTCAACTTGGGCTGGGAAGCTGATTTGTGTGGGTCCTGGAGACTGTCCCTCCCCTCTTTATATACTATTGTGAACACAATGGATACCAAGAAAACACACTGATAAGGACACAGGAAATGATTTGACTGCGAATTTTTATTCCTTAAGCAAAATTTTGTTATTCTGTTCACTTGTACCTCACCTTCAGAATTGACTTCCTTATGAACTCGGAGCCTTCCTTCCACTGTAGGAGAACCCCAACTCCAACCACTGGGGAGACTGTGACTGTCATCATGACTCCTTATTCTTTTCTTTAACCCTTACATTTCAGTATCTGATGTGCTTTTTTAGATTAAGAATGTTGATTGGGAGATTGTCAATAACCTTTGGTTTCTGCCATTTTTATCAGATCAAGACCTTCAAGGGTAAAAAAAAAAAACAAACAAACTATGAAGTGGACACCTTTCTGGAGTATAAGTAGTTAATGTTGTTCTGTGAGTGCTACTTGGTCTGAGCCACCTCCATGAGAAGGTTAAGTGTAGATGGATGATTGGAGTTGGGGGTTTAAGCCCAGAGGTGCTCATTCTTGTTAGTATTCCATCAGGGTAAGTAACCAGAGAGAACTGATTGGGGATCCAAGTCAGAGCCATAAGTAAGTCAAAGAAATCAGAAATAAATGCCAGGTCCATAGTAGCAAGCAAGTTTTAAAAAATGAGACCAAAGCCAAGAATCAAGATAAAAAGATGAAGTGGGTTAAAGCAGGAGCTCAAGAACAAATGAGAAGGACTGCAAACAGCTTTTGGTGTTTGCATCCTGTCACCATGGACCAGCAGTTAGGTAGCTCACACATGAGTCAGACCATATTGAAGAAACAGAGTTGAAATGGCCATTTTTCAAGACACTAGCATATAAGTGGTTTTTATAGGTGTGGCATATAAAAAGCAGGTCTATTGGCTATATATTTCAACAAATTGCTAAATTATCATTTATACAGGTGACTTTTCAGTATTTTATTTTAAAATAAACATTGATTTACTCTATCAGAGAGTGAGCTGCTTGAAGACAGTGTTGATTCATATTTATTCTATCTATCTATCTATCTATCTATCTATCTATCTATCTATCTATCT